>NC_056737.1:594797879-595097879 GCF_019279795.1 Protopterus annectens | reverse complement strand
CAATCATATCTCCAGCATTTGGTATCTGTCTGAGGAAAAATTCTTTGAAGCCTTCTTAGGGTGAAAAAATACCTGTGCAATCACTTTCACGCAAAAATCCTAAACCTTCTGGACTTTGTTGCATACTTGGGAGCCATACATATATTTCCCATTTTCCCTTGTCAATTGCTTTTCAAGTCCCTCTTCCCAATATTTTTAAACCTCTTCTGATTGATTATGGTTATTGTACAGTATTATATACGCCCTAGTAATCATTCCTTTTTAACAGCAGCTTCTGTCCTAGATTTTACTAAAAACTCTGCCACAGCAAGTCTTTCACTTTGGATTTCCCTGTCCCTTTCTTTTTGCCCATACTGTGTTACCAATCCCTGGTTGGGAAGGCAGTCTTTAATCTGCAGTCCAAACTTCTTGGCCTCATCTCACTCTGTTACCTTTCTCTCTCTAGTTATTTGCTCCACATACCTTGCTTCCTTTTACTGTTTTCTCCAGTAAATTACAGCCCCTCTTGCCAGTTTTCTGTTCCCCTACATGCAGTCATGCCTGTTGTCAAAATCTCCTTTCTCCATTCCCATGTTATGAATTAAATATTCTGTGTAGTTATTCCTGTTAAAGATCTGCATCCAAAATACTAGTCTCACCTTATTTCTTGACCCCACAGACACACACACACACACACACACACACACACACACACACACACACACCAAACATATTTCCATTGTTAAGAATTACATGTCTCTAAGAAATTATTTTTATTTTGTTTGGTTATTAACAAGGAAAGTACAGTTTTGCAAGAGTTATCTTAGAGTAATTTCTTCTTAAGTGACTTGCTCAGTCATACATTTTGTCATGAGACTTGAGAAAATCAACAAAATAGCTACAGTATGAAGCTGTTTACCAGCTCCATAGAATTAACCCTTTAGGAACATAGGAACAATACCAGTCAAGTGATCACTGAGACCATGAGAGGCCAAGCCGTATAAACATTTACATAGGTGCACTTAAAAGTTCTTGACATCCTTTACAAGTATTAACTAGTCTCCACCTCCCAAATCATGAGCTATACACAGTGGCACCTGGTGACTGCAAATCAAAGGGGGGGCTGCAGGAGATAGCTGAATGGGTGGGGTCAATGGGAAGTGGTGTAGCCAACTAGAAAGGGGAGGAGCTATGCTCAAAACCACAAAAACTAACTTTTATTAAATATGCTGTCCTGGGTGCCAAACCCTCATTATGAGAGTCCAATCAAGACCAATGAAGTGTAAAAGAATAAAAATATTTCAATGCACTGGCTGCATGACAGCTTGCTTAATATCTAGATGGAAACAAAAAGGTTGTGAGGCATGAAAAAAATAAATTACTTTTTAAATACATTACTGGAATGCCAGTCAAAATCAAGTATAAGAAAAACAAGCAGCACTCAACTCAAACCGCTTCTCCTTGCACTGCAGTTCTAATTATAATTTATATTCAGCTTTATTAAAGTACCAAGTAACATGCTGAAAGTAGCAATCTCTGTGATGCCCCCACTTGTAAAAATGTTTCTTATCCAGATAAAACCTGCTGCCTGACAACTATCTACTTGTTTCATGGAGAAAACATGATCAAAATAAAAAATGAAAAGCAAACAAGAAACAAGCTCAAGATACATTGCTTAAAGAATTACTGTACAGGTTATGGACCACACATGAATGGCATTCTGTTTAGTTTACGGGTAAAGCCCTCAGAGATCACTGGAACAACAGTGTAATGAGCTTCTGAAAATAATGTAATCCTGTCCTTTATTACAAATACTGTCATATGCATTTCAATACCCAATGCTTATTCATTATCTAGTTAAGTATTCTCTGCATGGCACAACAAAAAGGCTTCAATGTCGGCAAGTCTTTAACAGTATGCTTATTAAAGCTTACTTGCATGTTATGATCTCAGACAAGCTTACCTGATGGTCATCAAAGCATTGCTACTTAAAACACAGAGAAACAGGCACTTTCTGAGTAATAAGCATAAATCAACAGTACAAAAATATGACAGAAACCAGACCATTCTGCAAAGAACAGATGAAAAGCCACTATAGTACTTCAAAATCAAGAACAGATGAAAAGCCACTGTAGTACTTGTGTCTGCCTTGGATGGGGGGATACCCTGCACATTTACACTGCATAACTGCTCCTTGCCTTGCTTGGACACATCCAGAGTCACTACATGGGGGAGTGGGGTGCAACAAGTATGTCACAATTTGAAATGTCTCTGGCTGACTGTGATGGCCCTGACACATTTGTCATACCTCTCACCCTCAGAGCAAGAAATCTGGGCAAAGCCATACATAGAAGTGGGACAAAGGCCCAAAAATAAGGACAATTTTTAAATATTGCTCTTATAAACTTAGAAAGATAATAGAATAGTAGGTCTTGCATTAGTATGAATTTTCCGAAGGATATGAAATCTGAAACTCAAATGTATGTCATTATTTTCTAACTTCAGTCTTTAATGATTTACCACTAATTTGCCAAAAAACACAATTTTATGAATGGACCAAAAATGTGATGTAAGAATATAAAATAGCCACACAATACAGCTGAGAACCTGTCAAAGAAGGGACACTTTTTTAAATGTTAGTACTGCTATCTTAAGCAGCTCACAAAATAAAAGAATCTACATGCATTTCCGAAATAAAAGTAATCTATAACTCTGATTATTACAGTTATTTCTTAATTGTAAACCCTCCATGTTTTCTTCCAAAATTGCTATTTTGCGGAGGGATTATCAGGGGAAGAGCAATATTTTGAGCCAAAATCGGGGACAGTTGAGAGGTTTGGCTATGCCTAATTCTATAAAGCAATTTATTTGCACGTACCTCTCAACCTGTTAATGCAATACATCTGGACAAGGCCAAATATATTGGAGGAACATATAAACAGTACTAAAAATTGCTCTTGTATAAACTGAGACAGTTGATAGAATACCAGGTCTTACTTTAGCATGCATTTTTCTGAAGGTTATGAAGTCTGAAACTCAGTGTGTCATTATTTAGTGACTTAATTCCTAAATGATTTTCCAGAAAACCACAAATTTTATGAGGAACAAACCAAAAATAAGTAGCAAAAATCTGTTCATTCTGTGAAAATCTGGACAGTTGGGAGGTATAGTTCAGCTGGTGCTGTCTTTGAGTTTGCTGCCCTTCCCCCTCACAAAACCATGGTTGAATGGAGCCCTCCCCCCTGAAGTCATTCCAGTGATCCATTACTTGGCTATTTCACTCCATTTACCATAAACACTAATGTGCATACTGCTTTACTTCTGTGATGATTTGGATTTCATTTGAAAGTGTTATTTTGTATTTTACAACACAAGCACTAAGACATCTGCTAAACAAAGCAATGCAGTCTCACAATGAAAACAGGCTTAGCATTAAAAACTTCTCTGCCCTTGAAACTCACATTCAATGAACCAGCATTGAAACCCACATGCAAAGAAAATACATTTTGCCAGTGGCAGATAAAGATTAACTTTGGGCTGTTTTCAAATCATAGGCCCCTTGCACATGAAACATACATGTGCTCTTTGATACACCTTCCTGATTGTACTAAATTATATTCCTTGTACAATACAGTGCAGTTGTTAGACGGCATTTTAAATTTATTGTTTTGAACATTTTTCCAGTAAACAATGAAACAAAATGCATGCACCAATGACAAAACTACCCAATTCAGAACATTTCCATCATAAAAGTCTACTCAGCCTTCTACAGTCCACCAGTATCAGTAAATATGCACAATCTCTGAAGTAGTAAAAGTCATCTAAATAATTCCACATTCAAGAAATCTGTAACAATGAAGAGGTTGCTGCTAGCAAACAACATTATATGTCATTGTTTATTCATCTACAAATAAAAATGCCTGTTGCCCTTGAGGAATAAATTGCCTATGTTGCATGCATTAAAAAAAATAAGCTATAAGCTAGTAATATCGCAATAGGGACTGTATGGCAAACTGATAACAGGTTCATAGTTACTACTCTAGGTATCTTTGCCAAAAAGGACTGCAGCATCCACCCACTTTACAACACAGTACAGTATCAGCAATGCATCTATCTACTGTGGGAGTAGAACCCACAGCCTTCTGCATCAAAAGCAAGTACACTACCTGTTGTGCTATTAACAATGCAAGCAGACTCAGAATAAGCAGCACTAAAGTGTTGTTCCCCTGCAGCTCTCAGCTCCTTGTAAACTCTGCTTGACACGCAGTTGTATCTCTGAACTTTGCAGCACAAGAAATCTGGAAAAAGCTGAAATTTATTTGGGGGGGGGGCAAAAGCCCAAAAACCAGGGACACATTTTAAACATTGCTTGTATAATGTTGGGAAGTTGCTAGAATAAAATGCTGTGTTACCACTATACATTTCACTGCCATGTCTTTAACCCAGGGGACCCTGTGCAAAACAGTTAGAGAAACATACCACTATGCCAAATTAGCTGTTTTGTGAAAGAGAGGAAGACTAACTTAAATGGCTACCATTTAGTGAATTCAGTTCTCACCATAGCTGTCAACCTCTTGGCACAAAACACCTGGACAAAGCCAATAATGGGGGGAATACAGCTCCCAAACATATTCAGTGAATTCAGTTCTCACTATAGCTCTCAACCTCTTAGCAAAAAACATGTGGACAAAGCCAGTAATGGGGGGAAATACAGCCCACAAACATTCAATGAATTCAGTTCTCACCATAGATAACTCTCAGCCTTAGCACAAAATACCTGGATGAAGCCAATAATGGGGGAATACAGTCCCAAAAATAGGGCCACATTTCAAATATCCATGTTATAAACTTAGACAACTGCTAGAACAGTTTTGTGTTACCATGTACTTTCTGAAGAATATGAAGTCTGAAATTCAAATGCCTGTTATTTTTAAACATTTAACCAGGAAACTAGTCTAACTTGGAACAAAAGACGATTTTCAGCAGAGCAGGGAGAAATGCCAGACACATCTTTGTAAGATGGGAGGACATGCAGACACCACACAGAAGGCACCCCAGCCAAGAATCAAACCAGAGAACCTGTAGCTGTTAGGCAGCAATGCTGCCAGTGCACCACTGCACTACAGACTTTGCAAGGAAAAATGTAGATAAAGAAACCACAGATTTTATGAGGAACAGAACAAATATGAGGCAAAAATCTGCAATTTTTTTTTTTAGAAATGGTGGTGGATAGGGAATTCAGGTCCTTGCCACCTGCATCCAAGGTACAGGGTTCAAGCCTGAGTATCTCTACCCACCACCATTTGTTCTGTAGCCACCAGTATATAGTAACTGGGGCATTTTACACACACACACACACACACACACACACACACACACACACACACACACACACACACACACACACACGTGTACGTCCTACCCGTTTCACAAATGAACAATCCAGCCAGCGACCAAACACCTACCTGAAGCAGTAATCCGTCAAGCCCACACAATGAAAGTCCCGCAAGAGCAGCTCAGTCCTCATGGTTCTGCCTGCAGCCGAAGCAGTCTGGAGCTCCTCTTCTGTGCGGTCGTCACCGCACAGATTCCTGGGTATCTCACAGCAATGATTGCTGGGTACCTCTTTGTCTCTATCCGGACTGCTGATAAAGGCAGTTTCAGTTCTTCTAATGTGTCTATGCATGTGCAGAGGAGTCGGGACTCGTGATTTTTTTTTTCTGTTTTTGTTTTTTAGTTTTACAGATTTTTCTTTTGTTTTTTTCTAGGTGGGAGGGCTGCAGTCCGATAGCACGAGCCGCCCCTGGCTATACATGATAACCCTGGTTTGAATTTGTCTACTTATCAAAACTAACCTGAAAGGCAGATAAAGTAGAACTTTGCTTGTTCTGTCGAACTTATTCCACAAGCCAGTAATAAGTTAAATTGGGAAGAGGAACCCATCCCTCCAGGAAGTCTTGTTTATTTGTTGTCCCTATTATGAGTATTATGGGTATGGGTATGAGCTACTGGTTTTGTGATGAAATAGGAGGTCAAATAAAATTGGGTATTTTATGGCTCAAAAAGTCAGACCCAGGTCTCTCCAGGACAGTCCGTAAACTACTGAGTAGTATAAGTAGAGTTGTGCTAATCGTGCTAATCTGTTAGCATAGTCGAAGGATTTAAGGCCTTTTTTTTTTTTGTGCTTAAACATCATTGGGCCCTTTCCACTTGAGTGATATACTTTTATTTGTATATACCAAAGAGGGCACTATATTTGATGATGGGTCTATTAAGGGAATTGTACAGTGGAAGGATGGCATTTTTTATTGTTGAATATATTCCCTTGGAAATTGACTGGGCCTGATAGTATTTCCTGACTATAATGTAAATATGACGACTGAATGAGAGAGTTGTCAACATAACTACCTAGATCTCTCCTGACGGTATCTCTTTAAAGAGGAGTACCACTTACAACATATTAAGTGGGAACAGCTTTTTTTTTTCTGAATAGTACAGTGTACTTTTTATTTTTTTATTTATTTATTTTTTGCATTTAGGTTGAGACTGTTTTTAGTCACAAGCATGCACCAGCTGTCTGCATATTCCAGCCCTTTTTGGAACAGTTTAATATCAGTGGATGAGCGAGTAGATAACAGTGCCCAGCATGCAGTCATCAGCACATTTGGTCAACCACACTTCAGGGATAGTGGTTTGGATGTCTGCAGTATAAATGCTAAATAGTAGCGGGGGCCCAGCACTGTTCCCTGCAGTACCCCATTAGTTATATTTCTACATTCCGGGAGGGTACCAGCAGTGTTTACTATCTGTGATCTATTGAATAACCAGCTTGCAATCCAGAGGATAATGGTGGGGTGGGATTTGCATTGTTTGTCTAACTTTTCAGTAATCCCTTCATGGAGGATGGTATCAGAAGCCTTGACCAGGTCAAGGTATGCAGCACACACAGAGTAACCACTGCCCATAGTCTCTAACTTTTATCAAAGGAGTTTAAGTTCAGGAGACAGGACCTGCCCTTCACCAGTTAAGTTGCCTATATCTGCATAAAGGAGTTCTGCTATGATATGTGAGGATGATCAGTTTGTAATCCCCTGGGTCTGTAGAGGAGGCACTGTTGCTGTTCTATAGGCATCAGGGACAATGTAGATAGTCTGAGGTTGAACAGTTTAAGTAAGGGCACTGATAAGAATACAGCCTGGTATGTCATATGGTCCTGTATTAACATTATTTTTAACATTTGGTCCGAGATTCTAAGACTCATTCTAATGTGATTACAATAGAAACTAAATGTTCTGCGATAGCGGGTGCAACAGTAGATACAGGGAAATTAACATAAAATGTTTCTGCTAGTATATTGGCTGTATCCTTGGGATTTGAATGTGATGATGATGATGATGATGGTTTGAACGAGTTCAGAACACTGTTGAACATTATTCCTTCATTTTCTGACATAACTGAAGAAACACTTGTGGTTTTCCTTTGGTATCTGTAGCAACCTTAATATCATACTTAGCTTTACATTTTCTAGTAGTGCTCATTAAGGTCCTTGCTGGCACATTTCAGTGTGGTCTTGAGCTAGGGAGATGGTGCTCTGACTTTTCATTATTTTCCTTCTTTTGCTATGTAGTTCATTCATTTGGGAGTTTTACCTGAAGGTTTATTCCTGAATTTACCATTATATTTAGAGTAGATGGGAACAGGCTTTTATGTGCAGCTTTCTAGATGCTGGTAAAAATTAGAGTGCCCATTTGAGTCATTGAGCTAAAGTGCCAGATAAATTTATGTTTAAAGGTCTGTTAAAATAATTTAAAGCAAATACTAATTCATTTGGAAAATTACTTTTAATATTATCCTTGAATGTATGATTCCATGATTATACTTTTTTCTGACTACAGGAAAATTTGTTTGCAAATGCCAGTTCAAGCACCACCTCCATTCTCACGAGTAAAATTCCATCTAATGAAAGTTCGTGCATTCAGTCAAATGGATCATTTGGTATTCAAGGAAAGACATCTCCACTTTGTGTTCTTGTAGATAGCCGTGAGATTTCTTCTGGACCAGAAGTGGCTTCTTGTTTAAGAATAAAGTATAGCATTAAAACAGAGATCCAATCACTTTGTGGATGTGATTATATTGTGAGCAACAGGATGGCTGTGACAAGAAAACTTGTATCTGACTTTGCAAGCAGTATGAATAAAAATAAATTTACAGAACACATTCATCAGCTGCAAAACATGTTTGAAAGGATATGTATTATTGTGGAGAAGGACAGAGTAAAAGCGGGCAAGTATTTTTTTTCTTATCTTATTTTGTTGTAGTATAGAAGTTTTTAAATGTCTATAATCTGTCACTGTACAGTACAGCTGTCTTCGACCATTCTTATCTGCCACGTATTCTGTTTTAAATGGGCACTGTTGGTTAATTTTTGGATTATTTATTTTCTTTGATGACAGCTACAGGTAAAAAACGTTCACTTGTTTCCAATCATTATGCTTATGCATTTAGTCAGTAGTTATATAATTTGACTTCACATTATTGTCTTTTAAAGAAATGGATTTCCATTTACGTTGTTATGCATTTCATTCAAGGAAGATTGAACAGTAAATCCTAAGTGTGGTTAACTGTAAAGTTATGCTGCTTAATTCTTAAATCTTATTTCCTATCTTTATTGTGTTTTAAATGGTCTCCCACTCATAATCATGCCTCAGCCACTTCAGCTGCCTTTCCTGAGTATTGATCAAACTGAGTAAATAAGAATGGAAGCTTCTGAAAGTGAAAACTAGATCATCTTTTATCACCTGAGACAAGTGGCAATGAGGTCCCGTTTCTTTGAAAATCCATAACCTTACAGATATTACTCAGTCCGAGTAACTTTAGTAAAGCAGTACATTGGGTAAAGGACCCTGCATAAGGGATGTGGGAACTTGCATCCCACATAATCCAAGGTCACATTAATGCTCATATTCAGTAAACTGAGATTTTGATGCATCAGGTCTTAGTTTAGCAACACAGTCCCTTTGAAAATTTACTCCTAACCAGAGCCTTGCTAGAAATTTTCCCGATCTGGCACCCACATCAGAAAAGGTCCCCTCATTCCTAAGCACCAGAACAAAAGGTCCTTAAAAGGGAAAAATGCTCTCTTTTTAAACAATAACAGACTGCTTACTATATAGCAAGCAGCTTCTACACTTTGTACAACACCTAGAATGTTAAAGCCCTTCAGTCCTGAACGCTAATGAAATACCAACAGTCCTTTCTAAATACCAGTAGTGCACTAAAGACTGCCTCAAGTCAGCTGCATCAAGCTGCCCCATTTGACTTTGGGTTTACTCCCTGACAAAAAAAAAAAAAAAAAACTGTCCTCCATCTCTGGAGCTTTATTATCCCCTTGTTTGGTGGCATCCAAAATGCCTGTGCTACATATATTCCCATCTCCTGCACAAGTTTCTTCATATCAAGTTCCTGTAAGTACCCCTTTATTACATCTTTCTTTCATTTCCTTTGGTAGCTAGCTCCCCTTTGTTCAGTTTCTAAAAGTAGGTTCTAAATTCCTTCATTATATCTCTTGTATCCTTCTTTCCTTAAATCATATACTGTCTGCTCCATTTTTATTATCTTTAACAGGGCTATTGATGCTTTATTAACTGCTGGAGAATGTATGTTATATAGCTCTTATTTTGTTGTAGTATAGAAGTTTTTAAATGTCTATAATCTGTCACTGTACAGTACAGCTGTCTTCGACCATTCTTATCTGCCACATATTCTGTTTTAAATGGGCACTGTTGGTTAATTTTTGGATTATTTATTTTCTTTGATGACAGCTACAGGTAAAAACCGTTCACTTGTTTCCAATCATTATGCTTATGCATTTAGTCAGTAGTTATATAATTTGACTTCACATTATTGTCTTTTAAAGAAATGGATTTCCATTTACGTTGTTATGCATTTCATTCAAGGAAGATTGAACAGTAAATCCTAAGTGTGGTTAACTGTAAAGTTATGCTGCTTAATTCTTAAATCTTATTTCCTGTCTTTATTGTGTTTTAAATGGTCTCCCACTCATAATCATGCCTCAGCCACTTCAGCTGCCTTTCCTGAGTATTGATCAAACTGAGTAAATAAGAATGGAAGCTTCTGAAAGTGAAAACTAGATCATCTTTTATCACCTGAGGCAAGTGGCAATGAGGTCCCGTTTCTTTGAAAATCCATAACCTTACAGATATTACTCAGTCCGAGTAACTTTAGTAAAGCAGTACATTGGGTAAAGGACCCTGCATAAGGGATGTGGGAACTTGCATCCCACATAATCCAAGGTCACATTAATGCTCATATTCAGTAAACTGAGATTTTGATGCATCAGGTCTTAGTTTAGCAACACAGTCCCTTTGAAAATTTACTCCTAACCAGAGCCTTGCTAGAAATTTTCCCGATCTGGCACCCACATCAGAAAAGGTCCCCTCATTCCTAAGCACCAGAACAAAAGGTCCTTAAAAGGGAAAAATGCTCTCTTTTTAAACAATAACAGACTGCTTACTATATAGCAAGCAGCTTCTACACTTTGTACAACACCTAGAATGTTAAAGCCCTTCAGTCCTGAACGCTAATGAAATACCAACAGTCCTTTCTAAATACCAGTAGTGCACTAAAGACTGCCTCAAGTCAGCTGCATCAAGCTGCCCCATTTGACTTTGGGTTTACTCCCTGACAAAAAAAAAAAAAAAACTGTCCTCCATCTCTGGAGCTTTATTATCCCCTTGTTTGGTGGCATCCAAAATGCCTGTGCTACATATATTCCCATCTCCTGCACAAGTTTCTTCATATCAAGTTCCTGTAAGTACCCCTTTATTACATCTTTCTTTCATTTCCTTTGGTAGCTAGCTCCCCTTTGTTCAGTTTCTAAAAGTAGGTTCTAAATTCCTTCATTATATCTCTTGTATCCTTCTTTCCTTAAATCATATACTGTCTGCTCCATTTTCATTATCTTTAACAGGGCTATTGATGCTTTATTAACTGCTGGAGAATGTATGTTATATAGCTCCCTTATTGCAATACCCTTTGCAAGAATTTTTCATCTTCCAACTTTCAGAGTTGCTTTTATTTCTCTTGATTGCTTTATTACTTTTGTCTGAATTTCCCTTGATTCTTTTCTTGGTTTCTCCCCGTTCTTTGTCCTTGCCACCACACCATCCCCACTTCCTACAAATTATTTCTTTATTAAATTCAACGTTGAGTTTGTGCCATTCCTCAACTATCTGACTATTCATTTATTTTATTAATTCCATAATCTTTTCTTTGTTTTTCCTCCCACTTTCTTCCCAAAACAATGTGTAGGTTGGAAACCTCCAAACACTTTCCTTTGGCTCATCTATTACTAATCTTGCTCCAAGTATTAAGTGTGCATGATCTGAATGTATTATAAGACTTTCCTTTAACTGTCTAGTTATCTCTCTCTTTTTCCCATTTTTGCTATTTTCCAAACATATTGCTTATCTTAACAGTCTAGATCCTGCCAGATTGCTTCTTCACGATAGTTATTACTTACAGTTTTCATAGTTCTTGTTTCAGTTTCTCAGTGCCTGTCACTAGTTTCATGTGTCTTGTCTGATTATCAGTATTCAGAGCCTTCCCCTATTTCTAATTGTCTCACTTCTCTATGTGTCTCTCTTCACATTAAGTGATTGTGTAAAACTTCCACATTTTATCTAAGCTGACTGTATTCTAAATAGGGGGAAATGTTCTTTGGTGGTGGTTTGTCCTTTGATGAATTGTGTATCCCTCCTCTTTTCAAGTCAACAGTTTCCTAATGTCTTTCTTCATCTGCAGTGCATTCTTCCTTCCCATTGCTTCTGTTGCTTTCATGGCCAAGTCTGGTAGCTCAAAGTACATTGAGTCTACTTGAACAAAGATTTTGAGTTACCGGTTAGATAATCTTGAATTGAATCCTTTTTTTCTTGCATGCTTTTTGGACTGTTACAAACACTGCTCTTCTGCTGTGTATCGGGGCTGAAAAGTCATTAATCACAAATTTTCTGGTTTCTTCACATATTATTCTGTGCCATGGCTTTCACAACTGGGCCCCCACCCTATCTTCTCCTTCAGTGCATAAGTTACAAAACGTACCAACATTATTTTGTTGAACTGCCCTCTCATCCTTGTTGGATTCCAGGCTGTTCAGTGTGCTTTCTCCATGTGTGTGTATTTCTTCTACTGTGAGCCCCATTCACGCTACTAGCTGCTTCTAAGTAAAGGCTATAGAGTCCTCGCCTTCCTTACCCACTGCAGTTCCTAAAAAAAAAAAAAAAAAAAAAGTTATGTCTTATCATAACGTTCCTGTTGTCAGTCTTCACTTATCCTTGACTGTAGGTTCAGCTCCGTATCTCGGAATAAACTCGGCCATTACTCCAGCTCACGCATTCCAAAAACTCTCAAGCTTATCTCTACCCAGAATGCTCCTCTCAAGATTACCTCAGATTGAGTTTGCATAAGATAGTGACAGACAGGAACTAACAGATCAGAGACCATACCTGTATTCATAAAGGAGTAATCCAGTCTGTTGTGATAGATCCGTTCCACCAAGAAGCCCAAAATGCAGGGGGAAGGAGGGTGGGGATGTCCAGGATAAGTGAAGATCAACAACATAGATGGAAAGTTATGGTAAGACATAACTTCTTTATCTGATGTTGTCAGTCTTCACTTAATCCTTGACTGTGGGACAGAGTCTCTAGTTAACACAATCGTGGGAGGTCTCACAGAAGAAGATTCCTGAGCACCATCAAACCAAATGATGCTCCTCCACTAGAGACCAGATCCAACTTGTAATGCATAACAAAGGTATGCTGGGATGCCCAAGTAGCCGGTCGGTGCACATATATCATCTATAGAAGCTCTGGCATGGAAGTGGCTATTGCTCTCATAGAATGTGCATTTACAGGTCCTGGCAGTTGCACTTTCCTTTTGGTATAAATAAAGGTTATGCAGTCCTTGAGCCATCTAGCTACAGTAACCTTAGAAACTCGTTTGCCCAAAGAGTACAGAAGAAAATGAAACAAACAGCTGATCAGATTTTCTGAATTCGTTTGTTCTGTGCAGGTAAAAACATAATTGTAAACATCTAGCAAATGCAAACAATATTCACCTTTGTTTGAAGATTTGGGAAAAAAAATAAGGGAAGTTGTATAGTCTGATTGATATTATTGTCAGATACTACTTTTGGTAAAAAGGATGAATTTGTTTGCAAAGATACCCTTTCCTTATGAAAGATTATGTAAGGAGGCTTGCAAGATAAGGCCTGTAACTCAGATATTCTCCTAGCAGAAGTAATAGTGACCAAAAATGGGGATGCGATGTTGTCAATCTCGCCTTTATTCTCGCATATGGGTAAGATCCGATCCCTCAGATCTGTCTTGGCCTTATACAAAAGCTTGTGGCCTTCAACCAAGCTTTCAGGCACCCTTCACAGAATGCACCTCTGCATTACCTCAGATCTCATGTGCCACTTCGCAAAAGACAGTCATTCACTGAGCTGTAAGCTAAGTTTGTAATTTTTTTATGTTATTCCTATTTTTAAAAACCTTTGACTCCTATTTCTTTACCCTGCTATTTTCATACTCCTTTTGGTAACCCTCCTGTTCTTGCTACTGGATTTTTATCAGTAAGTAGAAGAAGCATTGTTCTCCCCTCCCCCCCATAAATCTAAAGTCTGTTTTTTTAGTAGGACTTCTTTCTTCTAAAAAAAAAATGTACTATCTTTCTTGTATATTATATATTTCCTATATAAGCTTCCTTTCCACTGTATAGATACTTGGTACTATAAAACCAGGGCTCTAGAGACACCTTCTTTGGCAAGCCCCTTCAGCGCTCCTGACTAGAGGTCTGATTGTCCAGTTGTAAAGGCCATCGGCAGTTGGCTGTCTCTGCACCCACAGGCCTGTCAAGAGATTTCAAATGACAAATGGGTGCAGCAAATAATATCCAGAGATTATTTCATCCTCTCTGCTCATCCCCTTTCCCGAAACAAAATAAATCCCGGATGTGCCACCCAATCAAAGGGATCAAGCAATCAAAGAAATTTAAGACTTGCTAAACAAGAGAGTCATCCAAGAAGTCCCCGTAGACCCACAAGGATTCGGAACTCGCTCAAGATTCTTTTTAGTACCAAAGAAAACAGGGGACTGGAGACTCATTCTGGATCTCAGCAACCTAAACAAGTCAATCAAAAAGAGCAAGTTTTGGATGGTCACTTTACAGTATATTTTTCTCTTTTGGGGAAAAGACAATTGGTTGTGCTCGATAGAGCTTCAGGATGTGTACTACCATATAAAAATGGAGAGACAGTCCAGAAGACATCTGCACTTCTGGCTGGGAACCAGTCATTATCAGTTTACTAGCCCTGCTCATTGATCTCACTACAGCCCCCAGATTGTTTACCAAATGCAAGGCAGTGGTTGCAGCTCACTTGAAGAGGCTAGGATTCCAAGTATTTCGATACTTAATCGACTGGCTCCTAACCACCATGACCAGGCATCAACTCATAAGGGCAAGAAAAAACACCTTACACCTTTGCTCACACCTAGGAATCACCATATATTATGAAAAATCAGTTCTAGAACCTTGCCAGAATTTAGTTTTCATAGGAGCTCCTCTAGATGCAAGAAAAATGATAGCAACTCTTCCCTCCGACAGAATAATGTCATTGTGCAATCAGGTGAAAGTACTGATTTAAAAGAAAAGAGCATCTGCAAAATTAGTACTACAGGTCTTGGGAACAATGACTGCTTCAATAATATTAGTACCACTAGCCGACCTACACATATGAATACTGCAGTGGTTGTTGTTGACCCAGTGGTCCTTTCTAGAGCTTCCAGTGTCTCACATGATCTTGATTACAGATTCATGCAAGAAGGATCTTCAGTGGTGGATCCATTCTGATCAAGTCAGTCTAGGTTGTATATTTCTACCCAGTCAGCCCTGCAGAAAGAATTTTCCAGAAATGGGGCCAGCCTTGCTGCAACCTCTTTGTTTCTCCAATAAACAACAAATGCAGCAGCTACATTGCCCTAATTCTCTTTCAGGGAGAGACCTGGAGAGATGCAGTTGTTTACAATTGGCCCCCGGGACTACTTTATGCTTATCCCTCAACACCCCTGATTCCCAAATTGTTACAGAAAGCAAGTGTGTTGAAGAGAAAAATCATCCTCGTTGCCCTTTACTGGCCCCGGCAGATTTGGTTCCCTTTACTCTGGCCTCATCTTTTGAATGAACCATGGATACTGGACCCAGTTTCAGATCTCCTCTCCCATCCTCAGAAAATGGTTCATCACGATTTACAGAATCTCAAACTGACAGCGTGGCTCCTCCAATTCCAATGATAGCCAAGCATCCTCTACTTTCGTCCCCAACTAGACATATTTTACTTTCCTCTCATAAAGTTTCCACATGTAACCTTTATAAAAACAAATGGAAAAGGTTTGTTGTATGGGCTACAGAGAATAATGCTGATCTGTTTACTGCTCCCCTTCATTTTATTTTGGATTTTTTGTCAAAGCGCTTTAATGATGGTGCTGCAGCAGCAAAACTGTAAGGGTTCAGTTGGCTCCTATTTCCAGTTTTAATCTAGGGGAAAACGGCCCTACAATTATGTGTCACAAACTTCGTAAGACCTTTTTAAAAGGAACCTTGATGTTAAAACCTCCTTATAAAAGTCCATCTCCTCCTTGGGATCTGAATTTTATACTGTCTCATATTATTCATTCCCATTTTGAGCTTTCATCCAGTTGTGATCTAAAATTTTTGTCATGGAGAACAATTTTTCTGGTTGCTGTTACTTCAGCAAGGAGATTATCCGAGTTGCAGGCCTTACCTAATCATCCTCCTTATTTGGTGTTTCATAAGGACAGAGTTTCTCTTCCTACTAATCCTTCTTTTCTTCCTGAAGTAGTATCTGACATTAACCTAAACCAGTCAACTGAACTACCAGAGTTTTTCCCAAATTTCCAAAGTAAAGGAGAGTATATGTTACATTTATTGGATGTTCAGAGACAATTATAGTAGAATAGTGTGTGTGTTTGTTGTACCTTTAAGAAGCATTTCAAGGTCGGCACTTGCATATAAATAGCAAGTACGTGCTAACTTCAGTGCCATTTTGAGAGTACAGTCAGAGAGTGAGCATGTATGAGTGTGATAGCTAGTTTGTTTATAAGTTTATCAAAGTTAAAGTTATTAAGCCTCAATCCTGATGTGTTTGTACATAATAAAGCTGCTTGACTAGAACCCAGGAATGCTTGTCTGTTTCATCCTGACTGGACAAGTGACAATTGTTTTTTTTTTTCACAGAACTAAAGATTTTAGAAAGTCAGAACAATTATTTATTTCTTTTTCAGAAACAAGAAAAGATTTACTGGTATTCAAGGTTACCTTATCGAAATGGCTTTCTGACTGTATTATTTTTATTTATATTTACCAGAATAAATAGCTACATGAACCTGGAAGAGCTCATTCTACTAGAGCTATTGCTGCTACTTCAGCTTTTCTAGCTAGAGTATCTATGGATAATATATGTGCAGCAGCGACATGGTCAAACCCCCATACTTTTATTACTCATTGCTAACTAGATTTAATCTCCAGGAGTAGAGCTTCCTTTGGATCTGTGGTGCTGAGGAATAGTCTTCCATGAGCCACCCAGGATTCAGGTTGCTAGGGACACTGTCCCATACGTGAGAGTAAAGGTGAGATTGACATCATCACATAAAGAAGTTATGTACTTATTATAGCATTCCATGTGTGTTCTCCGTCTTTGCCTTTATTCTCACAACCCTCCCACCACCCCACCATCCTAGTCTGCTAGAAGAACGGGTAATAAAAATTATTTTTTTTCATGGACTCATTGGCTGCAGAACATGGGTTACAATAACATAGTTCTTACCATTATTTTCGTTTACATGTAATGTTTATGGTTCTTTCTGGCAAACAAGATATGAGGTAATGGAGAGGTGCATTCTGGGAAAGGAAGGGTGCCTGAGAGCTCGATTGAAGGCCACGAGCTTTTGTATAAGGCTGAGACAGATCCAAGGGATCATACGTGAAAATAAAGGCAGAGATGGACAACACACGTGGAATGTTATGGTAAGTACATAACTTCTTTTTTTCCAGGATAAATACGTCAAATCGCAGTTTGCGATGGTTCGGATGGAGAATTAAAGAATAAGACTTTAGAGAAACAACTACTCAGTAAATTCGAAAAGAGCAAACAACACTTACAGTGATAATGATAAGAAAAGGCTAGCTCGAGAGCTGACAGGAGAGGTGTGCATCTGGCATTTAAGGCAGCAAACAAGATCTGAGGTAATCTTGAGAGGAGCAGTCTGGTAGAGCTAAGCTCGAGAATTTTTTGGAAGGAGCGAGCTGGTGTAATGGCCAAGTCAGTTCGGAGATACAGAACCGAACCCACAGTCAAGGATGAAGTGAAGATTGAAAACATCAGATCATATTGTTTTTCTTTGCGATCTATCTTCTTGCTCTATCAAATTAACTTCTGTTAGTTTTGCTTAATATTTGTGGCCTCCAGTTTTACGTTTAACATCTTATTTTCCTGCATTAGGTTTTGTAAAAGTCTGATTGGTCATTGTCACCTCTTTAACCTCTAAACTAGTTCTGTCCATGCCCCTTTGGTATTCTTTCAGTCTGAGGTTGGTGTCTTATCTCATAAGATCTCACTCTTATTGTAACTTGCTTCTCAGGTCCCTCGCCAGCATTTACTATGTCTGCTGAGTTCACCATTGCTGCAGGCACATCCATTACTTCATTACTCGTGATTGCTACTGTGTCCTAAGAGCCACACCAGAAATGACAATGGTGACTGTTTACTATGCCACTTCATGAAATATTGATTATATTTATTTTTTTTCTCCTAATTTTTTTTCCTCTTTATTGTTAATTGCATTCAGTTGATTCATTTAAACAGGATAACAGACTTAAAGAATCTCAGTAATGCAAGTTATGTTCTTAAAGCTGTATGCCACTTTTCTACCCTTTGTGTATATTAATAGGTAGATTTCACATCTGTCTGTATAAACTTTGAGGACTGCAAACAGAAATCTCCACTGAGAAAGTTTATCCAGTTACAACCTGAGTGCACTCTTCCATAAGGTTATGCACATCTGTGCAGTGGGACTGAATTACAGAAGGGGGGAAAGTGCAAATTGTTGCTGGTAAAATTAACTTGTTACTCAAAATTGTCTATTAATTGAAGGCCTCAAACTTGTTTGTTTGCCTACATTTGTTAACTGGGGATGTCCAGCTGGGGAGTTTTATTTTCTGCAAGAAAAACTGGCAGAAGATAATATAAAAAAAAGAAGATGAAAAAGTTGTTCAGTCTCACCGTTTATTCTTACACATGGTTACGGAGCCGAGCCATTGGCTCCAAGTCTGCTGCTTTACTAGCTAAAGATCTCCGAGTAGCTCGAGGCCAGGCCCCTATCCCATGATGCTTTTTGTCCTACCTCAGATCTAGTTTACCACTGCAACTGATCGCAAGGTCGTCAGAGAGCTCGGGCCAGTTGATTTTCTTGAGTTTTTTAAAAAAAATTATAATTCTTTAGATAACTAAAGTATTTTCTAGTTTTAGTGTGTTAGTGCTAGATAGGAGAGTGTTAGTTACAACATTATATTTATATCCTTATAGATTCATAGGTAGGTACTAGGCTATCTGCCCGAGGGCATTTAAAAGCCTAGCCAGTGTGTGTCGCTTTTGCCTCCCCATTGATTAATTAACTGATCTTCTGTCAAGCAGAGACAATGAAGTGATCCCAGGGGTGTATTTTCTGTTACCCATCCACTCGTCAAGGTTTCTCTTGAAGAGTGTTAGTGACGGGCTCTGCCTGATGTAATTTGGAATTTTGTTCCAAAGCATGGGGAGTCTCTGTGACAGGAATTTATCCCTCCAGCATGTTCTATTTATTGTTGTGGCAAGGTTTAGCTCATTAGAGCGAGTGGCTCGCAGTGACTTGGATTTCTTTAGGTGGAGCATGTCCATCAATTCTGAGTTGGACATGGCTTTATAAGTCAGGCAGAGAACACCTCTGAGTAAACGATATGCCGCTGAGTACAGCCGGGCTGCATAGGACATATGTTTGAGGCCAGTAATCCTCTTTGGGAGGTACTTTTGTGGTCTTTCCAGCTGTTGGAAGTGTCTTGTGAGGTACATCCCAAATGGGGCATTGTACTCTATGATGGGTCTAATGAGTGACAAGTAGAGGGGCACTATAAACTCTTTGTTTCTAGATGCGAACCCTTTAGTAATTAGATGGGCCACATAGAATGATTTCCGAACTACTTTGGCAATATGATTGTCAAAGGAGAGATTACTGTTTACCTGGGTCCCCAGATCTCTTATTACCTCTTCTGTATTAAGGGGGCTGCCACCTATGTGGTAATTTGTGGGTGTTTTGTTTTTCCCAAATGGGATGACTATGCATTTTTTGGCATTTAGCTTGAGGCCATGACTTTGACACCATGTGTCCGTCTCAGTAAGGCCCTTTTGGAGGATGTCCGTGTCAGCCGGAGAGTCAGTTATGGCTCCCAGTTTGCAGTCATTGGCGAACTTGGTTAGCTATAGTCCTCCTGTGTTTGCCTGTACTTCTGAGAAGTATATGCCGAACAGTAGGTGTCCCAGGACCGAGCCTTGCGGGACACCACTTGTGACTGGTTTAGAGTCGGACCTGGAGCCCTCTATTCATACCGTGTGAGTTCTGGCTATAAGCCAGTTGGCAACCCATCTCATGATGTAGGGGTTTATGTTCAGGCTGGTGAGTTTTTCTGTAATACCCGAGTGGGGAATGGTGTTGAAAGCCATGGCGAGGTCAAGGTAGGCTGTGTGAACCACCTTTCCCTCTTCTATGGCCTTGGTGACTGTCTCGAAGAAGTCAGCCAGGTTTAGTAGGCATGATCTGCCCTTAACAAAACCGAACTGGGTCGGGTCAAGTGTTTGGAGGTACCCAATGTCTTTGTTAATGAGTTCCATGATGATGCGCTCCATAGCCTTGCAGACCAGGCTAGTCAGGCTTATGGGGCGATAGTTACCAGGGTCAGTTGTGGCCCCTCCTTTGTGGAGAGGAATAACCGTTGCTGTGTGCCATTCTATGGGCACGTACCCTGTGGAGAGGCTGAGGTTGAACAGCATGTTTAGTTGGGGGGTTAGTTCATTCTGTAGTTCATGCAAGACGCAGCCTGGGACACCATCTGGTCCCATTAACGCTGTGTTTTTGGCTTTTGAAAGGGCTGTTTTCACCTGTGCGTTTGTGATTTTTGGGACACTACACTTTTCTGGTATTGTTGTGGGCTCTTTTGGAGGTGAGAGGGGGTGAAGTTTGCACTGAATCTATCTGCCAGGATGTTGGCAATATCAGTAGGTTCAGTATATTTTGTGCTATTTTGCACTAGTTCAGTGCATATCTGCGAGTTGCCACTTAGATTCTTAACACAGCTAAAGAAGGCTTTGTGGTTATCTTTTGAATTCTTGGCTATTTTTCTTTCAAAGTTAGCCTTGGATGATTTCATGAGGGACCTTAGTTTCTTACTGATACTGATCAGGGATGTCCTTCCTTCTTGGGATTTGCTTTTTTTCTTAACTAGTTTCCTCCTTCTATTGTATAGCCTGTTTATTACAGGGGTCCACCAGACTGGTTTCCTTCTCTTAGAGGAGTGAGTCTTGGTTTTGCAAGGGATGGCATGATCCATGCATCCTTGTAGGTGCTCATAGAGTGCATTTGTAAAGGTTTCTGCATCTTGTGCAATGTTATCCTTTAGCGTGGGGGCTGTGAAATTTACCACCTCTGTCTTAAGTAAGGTGAAGTTTGCTTTAGAAAAGTTTTTTATTGTGGTTTCCTTAGTTGGGGTTGATGGTGGGGTGTGGACATCCAGAGTGATTAGTTTGTGGTCTGATCTAACCAGTGACTGGTTGACCTCTGGTGTGGAACACCTGTCGCCCATGTTGGTGATGACCAGGTCCAATATGTTTTCACCTCTGGTAGGGGAGTTATAGTTGTGCAGGGATCTGACAACTTAGGACTGTTAATATATTACTGTGTGCAGTGTGATTAGTTTAGTAACCATGTTCTGTGTTAGAGTTACTGTATATTGTTAGTGTACAATGAAGGTTGTTCAAGGATCTGACAGCTAGTATAGCGTGCTTGCGTATTTACTATTTTTCTATAGCAATAATGTGTCTGATCATAGGGAGAAACAAAAATATGGCTTCAAGAAGTGTCCAAAATGCAGGGGAAGATGTCCATTATGGATGCCCATGTAAATTGTGTTTATTGTTTGGGGCCTGTTTACCTCCAGGAGGATTGCTCTATCTGCCATTCCTTCAGTAGTAGAGTTTTACTAGAGAGAAGAATGAAGCTTGTAGATAGAAGCTTGTTGAAGCCAGATTTTCAAGAGACCTTGGACAAGACTGACCAGACTTCCAAGTCATCGAAGGGGTTGAAGTCTTCGAAGGCGTCCTCGGAGCCCAGGTCATCAGCTCCAAGCCTTTCCATTAAGATGCGGTCGCCGGCTCCACAGTCTTCTGAGCCGTGCACTGAGCAGGTGTTTCGGAGCCAGTCTCCGAAGCTTTGAAGTCACCCATCCTTCAATCGGTGGCATCTTCGGTTCCTTCAACTCGTTCTTCAAGGACCCTTTCTGATGTGGATGTGGACTGGGTGGTGCAGAGGCTTCTGGAGAACCCGGCACTGGCTAAATTGCTATCAGCCTCAACCCAATCGGGTTCGAGGCCTGAGACCGTCCAACTGGTTGTGACTAGTCCTCGGCCTTCGGAGCCGGAGGAGGATCTGATGGTTGTGGATCCGAGGCCTGTTCCGGTGCCTTCAGCTCCATCAACCCTGACTTCTTCGGTTCCATTGGAAGAGTCTCTGATCCGACACACTCTCGTCAGTCCGGGAGGGGGGGGGGGTCGAACCGATGCATCAGTTCCGACCCTTCCTCTCAGGGCTTCGGCCGGATGAACTCGGCTCTGTCCTCTGGTTCGGAGCCCACTGTCTCAGCAGCAGGAAAGTTGCTGTCTTCTTCGGAACCGGTGGTTTCCTCGGGTCGGAGCAGTGGTGCCTTCGATGCCTTCAGAAGGGTTATGTCGTCTAAGACACGCACATCATCGGGTCCTTCCTCTTCCTCCCCTAAAGTGCCACTCTCTGCGTCTACATCACAGGTCCATGTGAAGCGTCGAGACCCGGAGCATCAGGTAACCCCATTGGGTGACCCTTGCTCTACTGAGACCTCACCAGAAGCCCCCACTGATGAGGTTCCCAGGAAGAAATTATGCAAGAGGAGGCATTTAGATTCCCCACAGGAATCGTTGACATCAGACACCGACTTAGAGGAATCGGAAGGGTCCCCACGGTCCCCCTCGGAGGATATCTCCTTTGTGGATATCCTGGAATTCCTAAAGCAGAGGGGTGACTGGCAGTCTGTTAGACCTACTGAGGATGAGTCGGTGCTCCTGAAGGCCTTTGGGTCCCACCCTTCCACCTCTTGGGTGACTCCGCCCTTTGAGTTGATGGAATTGGTTGCTCAAAGGGCGTGGGGGTCTCCTGATACTATGGAACCGGTCCCTCGGAGGCCTAGCAAATTTATCACCTGCCCTTAAGACAAGATGTTCCTCACTAAGGGAGTCCCTGTTGATGCCATGGTGGTGGCGGCGGCCACCAAGAAAGAGATGTCAGAAACGTCTTCTTCTGTCCATCCTCCTAATAGGGATTCTAGGACGATGGACATATACGGGAAATGCATCTTTAGTTCTGTGACCTTTGCTATGCAATCACTTAACTATTTGACTCATTTTACCCGTCTTCAAAGAGATCTCCTGAAAGAGCTTGGAGATACTCTGCAAGGGAATACAGATGAAGGTGTCTCTGACAAAGTGACAGCACAACTTAATACCCTTAGCTCCATTGTAAACTCGTCCATGCGGCTCATTTCCTATGCAGCTGATGGTTTGAGTTGGGCAGCGGGTTCAGCGATGTCTCTTCAGAGACCGTCCTGGATGAGCTTGTGCTCCTTTGCAGAAGCCTTCAAGTCTTCCTTTGTCAACACCCCATTCGATGGCTCTTCTCTATTTGGACTGCAACCAAACCAAAGGTATCACGCACGTAGGACTGGCGTGCACGGTCCAAAAGCGACAAGACCTCAGAAAACCAAAACGGACCAGCACATATAGGATGTAAAATAATGATTTATTATTTCAATAGATGTATCAGCAATGGTAAAAACCATGCTGAATAAGCAAACCGGTTTCGGCTAATGTTAGCCTTTCTCAATGCCAAATATTCATGAAAATAAGTAACAAAACTCCACCATTTTGAAACCTACTTATAGTCCCTCTGTTAAAGAGGTATTGCCCAATTGTAAACATTTCAAATGTTCACACCATATACAAATATCCTCATAATATGCAACATATGTTCTACAATCAAATACAAATTTGAAAAAATACATATGGATATATCCCATCCAGAAAATCTGGCAGATATAAAACCTATGCTCCAAACATATAATATTTTGTAACAAATGTAGCAAGTATGACAACAAGCAAATAACCTGCCATTATAGCAATATATACATGGCTGGAATATATTATATAATATTAATAAAACCACCCATGATACATATAATCAAAATACAGATAGCATGGTTATTTGCATAGAAAAAATTGAAAATGAACATATGTATAGAGCCTAATGAGTTGGTTCTAATGTATTCAATCCTGGTCTAAAGAGCCCCCCCAACCTGACAATCCATTTGTTCTCCATGTCATTAAGTTTCTTATGCCATCCTGCTTTGAATTTTCGATGTAGAGTAATTCTGTCTATGATAATAAATGTAAACATAGCAGAAGAATGTTCAAGGGTATGTTTATACAAAGCGTTGGTCATACGTTTATTCCTAATCACACTCAGATGTTCACAAACTCTAAGTTTGACAGGCCTAGAGGTCTGTCCCACATAAAATGCGGAGCAATTACACGTGGCCAAATATATAGCCCAATCAGAACTGCAATTTGCAAACATCCTGATATCAAAGACCCTAGATGTATTTCTACTAGAAAACTCACGAGTTTTAGGCATGTGTTTACAAAATGAACAATGGCCACATGGAAAACTCCCCTTAAGTGTTTTTCCCTCTAAGGTGGTCTGTGATGAGTTGTGTGACATATATCTCTTGTAATGAGATAGAAAAGAATTGAAATTTCTACCTCTGCGGTAAGAGAAAGAACATTGTTGAGGTAATATACGGTTCAGGATTTCATGTGAGCATAGAATGTCCCAATGTTGGTTGATTATATCAACAAATCGATGAGTATTGGCCCCATATGTAGTAACTAACCTCAAAGTGGACTTGTTCCGTGATCCAGACATGAACTCTTGTTTGGATTTGTATTGTAATAATTCAGAGCGTGATAAATTATTGACTATCTTCAAAGATTTAGAAATAATATGTTTTTGATATCCACGATCAACAAATCTATTGACAAGGTCATCACAAAAATGGGAGCCATCCTCTGGAGAAGAACATATTCTTTTCATCCTCATAAACTGAGATTTGGGGATGTTGTGGATGATGTGGCGTGGATGACAACTGTCCGCATGTAGCAGAGTGTTGTACTGAGGAAATTTCCTGTAGACCGACGTGGCTAAAGTATGATCCTCAAGTCTGGTAACCAAAACATCCAAGAACACAATGCTACCATGTTCTATATTAGCTGAAAATCGAATTCCAAAACTGTTGTCATTTAGATAGTCCACAAAGTTGAAAAATTGTTCCTTATTTCCACGCCACACCATCCAACAATCATCCACATATCTTCTCCAAATATCTAAATGTGGCAAAAAAATATTGTGATGTGTATCATATATATATGTCGCCTCAAAATAACCCATGAACAGATCCGCATATATGGGGGCGAATGACGCCCCCATTGCTGTGCCATTAATTTGCCAATAAACTTGGCCGTTGTAATGAAAAATGTTTTACATAATACAAATTCTGTCAGTTTAGTCAAAAAATTATTAAATTCTGTAGAATATAATTTAGACTTGTAAAGCCAGTATGAAACGGCTAAAATACCTAATTCATGTGGTATGCTGGTATATAGTGAGGCTACATCAAGGGTACACAACCACCACGAGGATTCTAGTTGTGAGTCTTGAACAATATTAAGAAACTCTGTTGTATCCTGTATACGCGATCTAATATGTTCCAACAATGGTTTTAAATATGCAGTAAGGAAGGTCGATAGAGGTTCAGTTAAAGAACCATGCCCAGAAACAATGGGTCTGCCTGGGGGGTTTTTTGCATCCTTGTGAATTTTAGGTAACAGATACAGGTATTGGGGAATAGGTTCCTCCACCTGTAGTTCCTTAGCTACCTTTTCCGTAATCACCCCTTGAGTAATAGAAACTTCCAAAAACCTGTCTATTTCAGCCTTGAAACGTAAAGTAGGATCAACATCTAGCTGTTTGTAATATCTAGTGTCAGATAATTGTCGAAGAGCTTCATTGGTATAAGCTTGATAATCCATTACCACAATGGCACCTCCTTTGTCAGCCATCGTAATGACTAGCTGGTGATTGTTTTTGAGATCTAACAAGGCCTGTCTTTCCATGGGGGATAAATTGCTAAATTGTGGTTGATATACATTAGCATAGTGTAACTCCTTCATGATACATTCCCTGAAAATAGAAACATGTTTGTTCATTGGAGCAACAAAAGTGGATTTTCTGAATCTAAATTCAGTTGATCTTTGAGAGTCATTCTTGTCTGAAAAAAATATTTTCAGATTGAGTAGTCTACAAAAGTTGTTAACATCATTTAGTAAATCATGTTCAGAAACCACAGAACTGGGGACAAAGTTCAATCCTTTATTTAGAAGTGTAATCTGAACAGGAGAAAGAACAGTCGAAGAAATATTATAAACATTGTTGGTTATTGTATCATTTGTTTCAACAGATTCTGTAAAGTTGGGGTATTTGAACCTAGATCTGTGTTTTCTGCCCCCCCTCCTCCTACCCTTTGATCTAAAGGGGGCATCTGTCTTCTTTTCGCCACTGGGGACGCCTGGCGTGAGGACCCTTCTCCATCAGTGGTGGAAGAAGTTTCTTCCTCAGAAGTAAAATCTGAAGAAATATGTTGATGTCTGAGAATAGACCTGGGTCTTTTTTTGTTATTATTACCCCTCTGAGTTGTTTTTGGTTCACTAAATCTAACTGTTTTCTGACTGATAAAAGGTTTCCCTTTTTCATAGTCCATAAGATCACGCTGAAATTTATTGATCTTTCTTTTCATCAATTGTTTTTCAAGAATAGACAAATCCTTAGCCAAATTGGAGACATGCTGGGAATAATACTGCTGCTTATTAAATTGTTCAGCCTCCAAGCACAAACATTGAATATCTGACAGATTAGTAGTAATTATTCTGTCATAATATTTTAACAAACATCCTACAAAAAGCATGGAGGCTGAATGTTGTGCTTCAGCCCAATCTTTGGATAACTCATCATCAATATGTGCCACCAAAGTCTATCGGAATGTATGCTTACTTTCATCAGGTACTGTGGTGAACTACTTCAGTTTAAAACTCTGAGGGGCATTTCATCTTTATGACTTTCTGCAGTTCCTTATTTACAGACCATATTTATAGTATTGAATATTGGATATCGTCATTGGTATCGGGACATATTCATAGCATCTCATTTTGGGACTGGGTCAGCGAAATGTGTGTTTTTCAACTGGAGATATTGTGCAACAACAATTTATTTCAGAATTTTGAGGGGCGGCTGCCATTTTGACTTTTTTTGGTTATTCATTTATGGACAAATTCATACCAACATATTGTGTTTTTGAATACATGTTTTTCATAATGAATGCTACACTTTTGGATAAAAGTTTTTTAGTATTCGGGGTCTGATATTTACAGATGTATTAGGTCTTTAGTATATGTTATGAGGATATATCATCTATACTACAAGTTTTATTTAGAATCCGTTGTATGGGTTCAAATTACATTTTGCAATAACGTGTTGCGGTTGGGGGAAATGATCATTACGATCGGTTTGCTGTTTTGGAACAGTGGTTAGGGTCGGTTAGTGATATTTTTAGGCTCATGGAATTTTCATTTGGAGCTCGTATGCCCGTGACATTATTCTCTCATTAGACAGGGGTTATTACATAGTGAACTATATATACCCAGTTTTCTTTTTTTGGGTTTAACCGGATACTGGTTAAAGTAAAAATACTGTTCAATACTGTTTTTTGGACATTAACTGGCATTATTGGTTGGGTTATAGTTATTCTCTATTAATAAGAGTATTTTTCTTATCTGATTCTATTTTTCTGGGACAGCCTCAGCAGAAAAATATTTGGACAAAGAATTACAATTGTATTGGTTTGGTTATGTGTGGTCAAAATATGTTAAACACTACATTTACAATATTTTGAGATCTGAATAAGGTGATCTATATTTGATTGTTGGGCAGCATTGGCCATTTTCAATACCAGATGAGATGAAGGTCGATCTGCTTTAGAATTATTTATCTGGCTTATTTGGGTTTTGTTCAACACAGGCTATATCAGTACCAGATGAGATGAATGTCGTTCTGGTCTATAATTATTATTTCAGCCTTTTTTACGGTGTCAAACCAGTTATATTGTCCATCAGGGAATTATTTCCCTTTTTTTGAGGTTGGGCCTCATTTGTTAAACACTGTGATACTGGTTGAGACGTATGTCATTGCAGTCAACATATTCTAGCTTGTGATACCCATTTAACTTTTTGTTATATGTAACAATATGACTTTCTATTAACATAGCTGGGTAGTGTTGGTGTTTTGACCACAACATTCCAGAAATGTCTATTGAACATTTCTTTCAATAGGAAATAGATTGCATTTTTTATTTTTGTTATTATTTCTGTTTGTGACTGTTTCAGAAATTTTATAGTATTGTGTTTTTTTGTATCCTATTGGCTTTTTGAAGTATTCCAATATGGATTTAAACGATATCTTACATGGACTAGCAGCTGATAAGGATAATTTGGAGGTGTTTGGCCTGACTACTAATGCCAGTTTAAATATGACTGATTCTATAACCAATGATGAACAAAAATGTAGCTACATATTTACCAAACTAGGGAGACAGATGAGGATTCTACGAACTAATGTTTGGCATATGAAGCTGTTTAAGGCTTATCAAGCTAAGGACATAACACCAAGGGGGTTGAGGGTACGGCTACAACCTTTGGTGGCACATATTGATGATGAGTTATCCAAAGATTGGGCTGAAGCACAACATTCAGCCTCCATGCTTATTTGTAGGATGTTTGTTAAAATATTATGACAGAATAATTACTACTAATCTGTCAGATATTCAATGTTTGTGCTTGGAGGCTGAACAATTTAATAAGCAGCAGTATTATTCCCAGCATGTCTCCAATTTGGCTAAGGATTTGTCTATTCTTGAAAAACAATTGATGAAAAGAAAGATCAATAAATTTCAGCGTGATCTTATGGACTATGAAAAAGGGAAACCTTTTATCAGTCAGAAAACAGTTAGATTTAGTGAACCAAAAACAACTCAGAGGGGTAATAATAACAAAAAAAGACCCAGGTCTATTCTCAGACATCAACATATTTCTTCAGATTTTACTTCTGAGGAAGAAACTTCTTCCACCACTGATGGAGGAGGGTCCTCACGCCAGGCGTCCCCAGTGGCGAAAAGAAGACAGATGCCCCCTTTAGATCAAAGGGTAGGAGGAGGGGGGGCAGAAAACACAGATCTAGGTTCAAATACCCCAACTTTACAGAATCTGTTGAAACAAATGATACAATAACCAACAATGTTCATAATATTTCTTCGACTGTTCTTTCTCCTGTTCAGATTACACTTCTAAATAAAGGATTGAACTTTGTCCCCAGTTCTGTGGTTTCTGAACATGATTTACTAAATGATGTTAACAACTTTTGTAGACTACTCAATCTGAAAATATTTTTTTCAGACAAGAATGACTCTCAAAGATCAACTGAATTTAGATTCAGAAAATCCACTTTTGTTGCTCCAATGAACAAACATGTTTCTATTTTCAGGGAATGTATCATGAAGGAGTTACACTATGCTAATGTATATCAACCACAATTTAGCAATTTATCCCCCATGGAAAGACAGGCCTTGTTAGATCTCAAAAACAATCACCAGCTAGTCATTACGATGGCTGACAAAGGAGGTGCCATTGTGGTAATGGATTATCAAGCTTATACCAATGAAGCTCTTCGACAATTATCTGACACTAGTTATTACAAACAGCTAGATGTTGATCCTACTTTACGTTTCAAGGCTGAAATAGACAGGTTTTTGGAAGTTTCTATTACTCAAGGGGTGATTACGGAAAAGGTAGCTAAGGAACTACAGGTGGAGGAACCTATTCCCCAATACCTGTATCTGTTACCTAAAATTCACAAGGATGCAAAAAATCCCCCAGGCAGACCCATTGTTTCTGGGCATGGTTCTTTAACTGAACCTCTATCGACCTTCCTTACTGCATATTTAAAACCATTGTTGGAACATATTAGATCGCGTATACAGGATACAACAGAGTTTCTTAATATTGTTCAAGACTCACAACTAGAATCCTCGTGGTGGTTGTGTACCCTTGATGTAGCCTCACTATATACCAGCATACCACATGAATTAGGTATTTTAGCCGTTTCATACTGGCTTTACAAGTCTAAATTATATTCTACAGAATTTAATAATTTTTTGACTAAACTGACAGAATTTGTATTATGCAAAAACATTTTTCATTACAACGGCCAAGTTTATTGGCAAATTAATGGCACAGCAATGGGGGCGTCATTCGCCCCCATATATGCGGATCTGTTCATGGGTTATTTTGAGGCGACATATATATATGATACACATCACAATATTTTTTTGCCACATTTAGATATTTGGAGAAGATATTTGGATGATTGTTGGATGGTGTGGCGTGGAAATAAGGAACAATTTTTCAACTTTGTGGACTATCTAAATGACAACAGTTTTGGAATTCGATTTTCAGCTAATATAGAACATGGTAGCATTGTGTTCTTGGATGTTTTGGTTACCAGACTTGAGGATCATACTTTAGCCACGTCGGTCTACAGGAAATTTCCTCAGTACAACACTCTGCTACATGCGGACAGTTGTCATCCACGCCACATCATCCACAACATCCCCAAATCTCAGTTTATGAGGATGAAACGAATATGTTCTTCTCCAGAGGATGGTTCCCATTTTTGTGATGACCTTGTCAATAGATTTGTTGATCGTGGATATCAAAAACATATTATTTCTAAATCTTTGAAGATAGTCAATAATTTATCACGCTCTGAATTATTACAATATAAATCCAAACAAGAGTTCATGTCTGGATCACGGAACAAGTCCACTTTGAGGTTAGTTACTACATATGGGGCCAATACTCATCGATTTGTTGATATAATCAACCAACATTGGGACATTCTACGCTCACATGAAATCCTGAACCGTATATTACCTCAACAATGTTCTTTCTCTTACCGCAGAGGTAGAAATTTCAATTCTTTTCTATCTCATTACAAGAGATATATGTCACACAACTCATCACAGACCACCTTAGAGGGAAAAACACTTAAGGGGAGTTTTCCATGTGGCCATTGTTCATTTTGTAAACCATGCCTAAAACTCGTGAGTTTTCTAGTAGAAATACATCTAGGGTCTTTGATATCAGGATGTTTGCAAATTGCAGTTCTGATTGGGCTATATATTTGGCCACGTGTAATTGCTCCGCATTTTATGTGGGACAGACCTCTAGGCCTGTCAAACTTAGAGTTTGTGAACATCTGAGTGCGATTAGGAATAAACGTATGACCAACGCTTTGTATAAACATACCCTTGAACATTCTTCTGCTATGTTTACATTTATTATCATAGACAGAATTACTCTACATCGAAAATTCAAAGCAGGATGGCATAAGAAACTTAATGACATGGAGAACAAATGGATTGTCAGGTTGGGGGGGCTCTTTAGACCAGGATTGAATACATTAGAACCAACTCATTAGGCTCTATACATATGTTCATTTTCAATTTTTTGTATGCAAATAACCATGCTATCTGTATTTTGATTATATGTATCATGGGTGGTTTTATTAATATTATATAATATATTCCAGCCATGTATATATTGCTATAATGGCAGGTTATTTGCTTGTTGTCATACTTGCTACATTTGTTACAAAATATTATATGTTTGGAGCATAGGTTTTATATCTGCCAGATTTTCTGGATGGGATATATCCATATGTATTTTTTCAAATTTGTATTTGATTGTAGAACATATGTTGCATATTATGAGGATATTTGTATATGGTGTGAACATTTGAAATGTTTACAATTGGGCAATACCTCTTTAACAGAGGGACTATAAGTAGGTTTCAAAATGGTGGAGTTTTGTTACTTATTTTCATGAATATTTGGCATTGAGAAAGGCTAACATTAGCCGAAACCGGTTTGCTTATTCAGCATGGTTTTTACCATTGCTGATACATCTATTGAAATAATAAATCATTATTTTACATCCTATATGTGCTGGTCCGTTTTGGTTTTCTGAGGTCTTCTCTATTTGGGCCCAAAGTCAAGGAGACTCTCACTAGGTGTGAGCAGGAGGGAAAAACTCTGTCTGCCGTAGGAGTTCATTTTTCCGCCCCTACCACACCATACCCCAAAGGGCAAAAATGTGGAAAAATGTGGTTCCGAAAGTCCCATGGAGCTTTCCAGAACACATGTAGTGAACCCCCTTCCAGAGGCAGAGGAAGGGGCAATAATGGAAGACGCTATCCCGGCGGCAGAGGGGGTCCGCAGAACCAGTGCGACAGGGATCAGTTCCTTGGTAAGCCCTATCAGCGCTCCTGAAAGGAGGCCCGACTGTCCTGCACTGGAGGCTGTCTGGGGTCACTTGGCTTTGTATCCAGATGACTGGCTAGGAATTACAACAGATTCTTGGGTACAAAGCATCCTTACCAGAGGATACATCATCTTATTTCTAGAAAATCCACCTGTTGGCAAAAAAATCCCAGACGTTCCACCCAGTCTCAGGGATCAAGCAGCCATAGAAATCCAGAGGCTGCAGGAAAAGAGTCATCCAGCCAGTCCCAGCAGACCATATAGGATCCAGAACTTACTCCAAATTCTTTTTAGTTCCAAAGAAGACAGGGGACTGGAGGCCCATCTTGGATCTCAGCAGACTCAACACATTTGTAAAGAAGAAGTTCCGGATGGTCGTGCTTCAGTCTATTCTCCCATTCCTCGGAGTGGGCGATTGGATGTGCTCTATAGATCTCAAGGATGCGTACTACCTCATCAAAATAGCCAGGCTATCCAGAGATCATTTGCATTTCCAGCTGGGAGCCAATCACTACCAATTCCGAGCACTCCCCTTTGGACTCGCAACAGCCCCCAGAGTGTTTACCAAATGCATGGCAGTGGTTACGGCTCACTTGAGGTGTCTAGGATTCTGAGTATTTCCATATCTGGACGACTGGCTCCTTACCGCTGCCTCCGGCATCAACTAATTCTGTCCTGGGGTCACACACTCAATGTCTGCTCTCAGGCATCACTATCAATTTTGAAAAGTCTGTCTTGTCACCTTCACAGCGTAAATCCTTTATCGGAGCAGAACTAGACACTACCGCCACCACAGTAAGATTGCCCCTGGACAGAATAGCCACTCTCCGAAACCAGGTCTCGGACATTCTGCAGAGAAGAAAGGTACCGGCCCATCAGGTACTGAAACTCCTAGGCACCATGGCAGCTCTGCTCATAGCAGTTCCTCTGGGATGTATGCACATGAGGATTCTTCAATGGTTACTGTTCACCCAGTGGTCATACCAACAACTTCCCATGTCATTCTTAATCATGATTACGGACTCTTACAAGAAGGATCTTCGCTGGTGGTTGACCAGCCAACAAGTTACAGTGGGTCGACCATTTGTTCTCCCCCTGCCGTCAGCCACTGTTATCCACGGATGCCTCTCTGATAGGTTAGGGTGGGGGCTTTTTCAGGGAAGAACAGTCCAAGGCACCTGGTTGGAGATGGTCACAGTTGCACATCAGTGTTCTGGAGCGGAGAGCGGTGCTTTTGGCATTGCAGCACTTCCACGACTCTCTGCCTCTAGGGACGATTGTGATACAGACGGATAACATTTCAGTAGTCTGGTACATCAACAAGCAAGGGGGGAACCAAGTCTTGCCCCCTGTGTCGAGAGGCCTTGAGAATTTGGCAGTGGGCTGTGTCCACCGGGCACTTTCTGATAGCAGCACATATCCTGGGAAATCCAACGTGATAGCAGACAAATTGAGCAGAGCCATTCTGCTACCACATGAGTGGTCTCTCAAAAACGAAGTTGCGGAGAAGATTTTCCGCAGATGGGGACAGCCTTGCTGCAGTCTGTTTGCATCCCCTATGAAGCTACTTTGCCCTGAATCCCCCACCAGGGGACAGCTCAAGGGACTCGCTCGTACACATTTGGCCCCCAGGACTCCTGTATGCCTTTCCACCTATACCCCTGATTCCAAAGTTCTTGCAGAAAGCCAAAACCCTGGGAAGGACTGTAATTTTAATAGCCCATCTTTGGCCTCGTCAGATTTGGTTCCCCTTCCTCCGTCTCTGTCAACTGGAGGAACCTTGGATTCTGGACCCAGTTTCAGACCTACTGACACATTCATCAGGGGCCCTCCATCCCTCCCTTCGTTCCCTCAGACTGACAGCTTGGCTGCTCTGATTCCCTACCTAGCCAGGTCACACGATTTTTCTTCGGAGGTACAGCACATTCTTGTATCTTCACATAAGGCTTCTACCAGAAAGTTGTATGCTAGTAAATGGAAGCGGTTTGCTTTTTGGGCCTCTCAAAATAACATTGATCCCTATGTTGCACCGATTGCTGGTATCCTGGAATTTCTATATAAGCTTTTTCACGAAGGTGCTGCAGCTACCACTATTAGAGTTCAATTGGCTGTCATCTCGAATTTTCACCTCGGAGCTGAAGGTTCTAACTTAATGTCTCACAGATTATGTAGGGCCTTCCTTAAGGGCACCATTCATCTTAGGCCGCCTGTTAGACAACCCTTTACTCCCTGGAATCTAAATCACGTGTTATTCTTCCCCCCTTTGAGCCTGCGTCATCCTGTCAGTTGAATTTTCTTTCTTGGAAGACTATTTTCTTGGTGGCCGTTACTTCAGCATGCAGGGTATCTGAGCTTCAAGCCCTTTCTGTCAAACCACTGTATTTGGTGTTCAATCCAGACAGGGTATCACTGAGGACTAATCCTTCATTCCTGCCAAAAGTGTGTTCTGAGACCAATCTGAACCAAACTATTGAACTCCCAACCTTTTTCAGTAATCATTCTAATCATTTGGAATACATGTTGCATAAACTTGATGTCCATAGACAACTGAGATTCTATTTGGACAGGACAAAGGAATTTATGACCAACTCTTTGTATCTTATGCTGACGTTAAAGAATTACCAGTTTCTAAAGTTACCCTTTCCAAATGGTTAACTGACTGCATCAAATTTATCTACTCTTCAGCAAACCAAACATTAAAGCATGGTGTGAAGGCCCATTCAACTAGAGCCGTCTCCATGTCTTCGGCTTATACGGCTCATTTACCTTTGGACCCTATTTGTGCAGCTGCCACTTGGTTTAAGCCTTGTATCTTGCTTCATTACAAAGTGGACAGGGCCTCCAGGGACAGGGCTTCCTTTGGTTCCACTGTCCTCAGGAATATACTCCCGTGAGCCACCCAGGATTAGGGTGCTTGGAACGCTACCCATGTGTAAGAATAAACAGCGAGATTGAACAACTTCACATAAAGAAGTTATGTACTTACCATAACATTCCATGTGAGTTGTTCATCTCGCCTTTATTCTTACATTCCCACCCACCTTCCCCCTCCAGGGCCTCGAAGAATGAGTGGACTTTGGGTCTGGTAGTCTTGTTCTGGGACTTCTTACTCCGGCTGGTGTATTTAGTGAGTTATACTTGTTCATGCTGAGTTCAGCAAACTAGATCTGAGGTAGGACAGAGAGCATCATGGGATAGGGACCTGGCCTTGAGCTACTCAGAGATCTTTAGCTAGTAAAGCGGCCGACTCAGAGCCGATGGCTCAGCTCCGTACCCATGTGTAAGAATAAAGGCGAGATGAACAACTCACATGGAACGTTATGGTAAGTACATAACTTCTTTTTATATACTCACCATAATGTTCCATCTTGTCTGTCTTCATTTATCCTTGACAGATAGTGTTCGGTTCTGACATCGGAACTGACTTGGTCATTACTGCAGCTCGTGCCAGCTAAAAAAACTCGAGCTTCGCCTCTACCCAGAATCCCTCTCTCTCAGTTACCTTAGATCAAGTTTACAGAGTCCCGCAGCTGCCTAAAAACTTGAGTGGACTCACAGAAGGCTATTCCTGAGCACCATTGAGCCAAAGGATTATCTACCCCTGGAGACCAAGTCTACTTTGTAATGAGTAATAAAGGTATGGGGAGAAGCCCAAGTAGCTGCTGCACATATGTTTTCCATTGAAGCTCTAGATTGGAAGACTGCTGAAGTAGCTGTAGACCTTGTAGAATTTGCTTTGGCAGGTTCAGGCAAGGTTAATTTATTCTTATCATAAATTATTGAAATGCAGTCTTTCAGCCTAGTCTTTCTGACTGCCTTGCACAACTTTGCACTGGAAAAAGTTACAAACAGTTGACTTGATTATCTTCATTTAATGAAAAATATAAGACAGAAAAGTAATTGTCTGTGGACGTCTAGTAAATGTGGATGTATTCTCCTTTGTTAGAATGATTTGGGAAGAAGACTGGTAAATTGATAATCTGGTTAATATTAGCCTCTGAATACTACCTTGGGTAGAAAGGAGTTTGTTCGTAAAGATACCCTATCCTTATGGAAAACTAGACAAGGAGGTTCAGATGAGGCCTGGATTTCTGAAATCCTTCTGGCAGAAGTAATGGCTACCAAAACGTGTGTCTTCTAAGATAAAAACTTCAGATCGCATTCCGCAGAAGGTTCAAAGGGGGGAAATGTGTTACTGCCTGTAGTTCTAAGTTCAGGTCCCAAGGATCTTTGAATGGGGGGTTTAACAAACGTATGCCTCTTAGGAACTATTTACAAAGTCTGTGAGAGGTTAAATAATGTTCTTCTAAACCATTGTGAAAATTAGAAATTGCAGTCAGTTGTAGTTTGATGGTGGATGGAGAAGCTCGAGCATTGAACAGAGATGCTAAGAAATCTAAAATGTGCTCTACTGAAGCAGAAAAAGGATCAGTTTGCTTTTCATGGGCCCAAATTGTAAATCTCTTCCACTTACTTAAATATAGTTTTTAGTGGAAAGTTTATGAGCCGACATAAGGATGTGGCGTACTAGAGAGGAAATATTAGAATGCCTGGCAGTTAATGGAATTGGAGGAACCACTCAGTCAGCTTGAGGTTCAGAATGTTTGGGTGTGAACAAGACTTGTCTGGATGGGGCAGAAGATATGGCACTGAGTCCAGAATCCAAAGTTGTCGAATCAAGTAAGGCCAAAGAAAGGGGAACCAAATCTGTCAAGGCCAAAAGGGAGCAATGAGGATTACTGTGCTCTTCAACCTGAATGCTTTCTGTAAAAATTTGGAAATTAGTGGTATCAGGGGAAAGGCATACAGGAGACCGGGGAGCCAATTGTGGAGGAGTGTGTCTCTGGGTGACTTTCCTGGAGAGGGAAGTAATTACTGCACTTGTTTAGGGGGGAATGCGAACAGATCGTAGCAAAGGTTACCCAGTGCTGGAATATCATCTTCACCACTTGTAGATTGAGAGACCACTTGTGAGGTTGAAGAATGCATCTGCTCAGCTTGTCTGCAGTCACATTGGTACTCTCCAGAATGTGCAATTGCTATTAGAAAGTGGTTGGATGAGGTCACCCACCGCCACACTCTGAGGGCTTCTTAACAAAGGCGATAAGACTTGGTTGCTCCCTGCTTGTTGATGTACCAAACCACTGACGTATTGTCCATTTGAATTGCAATAGTCTCCTGAGGAACAGCTGTCTGAAAGGCTTGCAATGCAAGAACCACCGCTGTTATCTCCAGGACATTGCTGTGCAAGTTGGGCTCTAATGGAGACCAAATGCATTGGACCGTCATGCCCAGATAATCCCCCCCCCCCCCATCTGGGAGGTGTCCGTGGTCATTATGGCTGTGAGCTCTGGGAAAACAAATGGACAGCCATGAAGAATTTGTTCAGAATATATCCACCAATGAAGATCCATTTTGCAAACACTTGGAAGCTAGTAGCCATTGTAAAATTCTCTTATGTAACGTGGCTAGCGGCACTAGAGTTATAGAAGCTGACATGAATCCCACAGCTTGCAAAACTAATCATGCTGGAACCTTCTTTCTGTGAATTAAGTTCTGAACCTGAACTGCAATTCTCTGATGTCATTTTGGAGGAAGAGATGCTGTCGTCGTTTGAGTATTCCCCTATGAATTATAAATTTTGTGTCTGGGTTAAATGTAACATTTCTGGATTTACTGTAATCCCCAGATGGGTACAGATGTTGAGGGTGTAGTCTCTGGCTATTATTAACTAATGCTTGATCGAAGCAGTTATGAGCCAGTTGTCCAAGTTTCGAAACACTCAGAATCCTTGCAGTCTCAAGTGAGCTGCTACTACTTTCATGCATTTGGTGAACACCCTGGGGGCTGTGGTGAGTCCAAAGGGCAGTACTTTGAATTGGTAATGACTGTCCCCCAGCCAGAAGCAGAGGAACTTTCTGGAGCGTTTTTCCAGTTTTACATGGTAGTATGCACCCTGAAGGTCTGTTGAGCACATCCATTGTCTGTCTTCAGAAAGGGGAGAATAGACTGTACTGTGACCATCTGGAACTTTGTTTGCCAAACAGATTTGTTCAGTACACTGAGATCAAAAATTGGTCTCCAGTCCCGTCTTTTTTGTACTAAAAAGAATTTTGAGTAGTTCCGGATCCTTCTTGGTCTGGCGGGACTTGCTGGATGATTTTATTATCCAGCAGTTTCCGGATTTCTTGCACTGCTGAATCCCTCTGATTGTGTGCAACATCAGGGATTTTCTAGTGAATGGGAGGAGCTTGAGAAAAGGGAATGATATAGCCTCTGGATATGGTCCATTGCACCCAGGAATTATTTGTTAAGTTTAGCTAGCCATTTAGGTGCAAGGATGAGCATCCCCGACTGCCTCCAGAAGAAGACAATCAGGCTTCCCTTCAGGAATCTTGAAAGGGCTTGCCTGAGAAGGAATCCCTGAAGCCCTGTTTTTTGCGGACCACCTCTGCCATGAGGATGGCGTCTTCTGTTTGTTTCCCTTTCTACCCCTGGGGGAACTCTTGGAAAGGCCCTTGAGAATTCTTGAACCACATTTTTCCACCACCCCTCTGGTTCCTAGAAAATGTGACCTTTTGGGGGGGGGGGGGTGGAAAAACATACGTCCATAGCAGAAAGGATCTTACCATCCTTCCCACACCTAGATAAAGTCTGTTTCACTTTCGGGTCAAACAAGGATGTTCCATCAAAGGGAGCATTGACAAAAGAAGACTTGAGTGGTTCTGCAAAATCACATAGGTGCATCCAGCCGTGTCTGCTTATGGCTGTGCCTGTACCCGCTGCTCTAGACATCCCTTCTGCTGTATGGGCAATCAGCCTCATGGACAAATGGGACACAGACTCCAGGGTGGCAAACTGGGGAAGCCACTTTCTCTTGGATTTCTTCAGCTACAGCTCCTGCCAGGGTGTCTGACTTCTTAATCAGATCCCGCTGGAGTCTGGTGAAATGTGCCAAAAAATTCAAGGACCTTATGGCAAATGTCAATGAAGCGTAGACCTGTTTCCCAAATCTGTCTATAGTCCGAGACTCCCTGTTGGGCGGATGGACAGAGGAACTCTCCTCAGCAAGTTCCTTTTTATTGGCAGACGCTACGACCATAGCATCAACAGCTAAACCCCTTTGCCCAAAACTGTTTATCTTCAGGGCCAGAGAGCATCTTATCTGGTCTTTTGGGGATGAGCTTGATCGTGTCTGGAGCCCTCCACGCCCACTGTGAAATCAACTGAATGAGTTCATCGGGGGCGAAGTCACCCAAGAGGTAGGCAGGCAGGTGACAAAAGCCTGCAGGTAAACAGATTCCTCAGAGGAAGGGTTTTGGGACTTCCACCCACCCCTCTGTTTTAAAATTTCTAAGGTGTCTCCAAATGAAACATCTTCAGTGGGTGAACGTGGGGACCCTTCCCCCTCATCGAAATCTCTGTCTTCGATGACTGATTCTTGGGGGGAATCTATGTGCTTCCTCTTGCACTTCTTTTTCTGAGGGACTTCCTCAGGGGGATAAGCTGAAGAGGTATCATAGGATGACAACACCTGTGCCTGTGACACGTGAGACTTCAGCACCCGCTGTCCCAGCGGTGAGGCAGGAAGAATAACTGAACTAGGAGGAGGTACCTATTCCGAGGGAGAAGGCGCCAACTGAGCCTCTGCAAGAGAAAGGGCCCTCTGCATAGCTTCGAAGGCCAGCCCCCCTGAATAGGGAAGGGAGCCCAGAACTGAGAAAGACCGACTCGGAACTGCGGTCACTCCCCACTCTGAAAGAATTACCCTCAAGATGTAAGAAAAAGCCAACCTAACTCGAGCCAAAGCTCCAAGGAGCAGGGATGACTCCAGAAAACCTGGAGGTAGAGACCTGTCCCCCGGAACCACAGGGTAGCCATGGCTCCAGGAGATCTCAGGTTCAGAAATAACCGAAGAGCTCAGGATAACTGCTGGCTCTGAAGAAGCAAACAACTCTGGAGCTGATACTGTCGGCGCCAGGGAGATCTGGAAAAGAGGGGACTCTAAGACCTTTGAGGAGGTTAGAGGAGAATAGTAGTTAATAGTGTAAAGGAAGTTTTGGTAACGAAGGGGGGCCTGAAAGCCCTGTAGCCCATAAAATTTATTCACTAGCCTATCCATGGCAAGTTTTGAAAAACTTTTGTTGGAGAGGACTGACAATGTGGAAGGGGACTTAGGCCTCTGCAAAAAGTTCTGGGAGCTTTCCAGCAAAGGGATCATTTGACGGAGAGTAGGTAGTTCTAGGCAAAGTGGTCTTAGCAGGTGAGACAGTAGTCAGTTCCTGTATTGAGGCCTTCAACATTGAAGGGCTCGAAATTGCAATCAGTGCTGGAATGGACATCGGCACCTGAGTGTGAGCAGCAGAGGACTGTGGTTCCATGGGAACTTTCGGAACCAAGGTCTTCAATTTCTTGGCTTTCAGAATTGACAGGGAGGTCGGAACTGAAAGACTTCTTTTCTTAGTCTTTTCCAAAGAAGACAAGGATGAAAGTGATGAAACATTTGTCTTTGCTTTCTCTACAGCAGATGAGGCTTCACCAAATGCTGAAGGAAGAAGTATTTTTAAAATAAGCTTATTATGCCTTTCCACAAGAGCCTGGTAGCTAAAGACATGACAGATGCTGCACTCTTGCTGTAAGTGATTGGGGCCAAGACAATACACACATAAAGTGTGAAAATCTGACAGGGGACTTTTATGGCCACACTTCTGGCATTTTTTGAAACCAGAGGGGCCCTTACCCTTCTCAGCCATGTTAAAGTGAGTAAAGCAGCTAGAAAAAACAGCTAAGAAAAATATCATTCCTCAAAGAAACGGAAAGTGACAGCACAACTGATATTATTTTTACTATGTTTTATTTTTTATAAAGGAACAAAAAAGGGAAAAGGGATTACCAGTGATGATAGTCATAGAAATACACAAGCGTGTACAGGGACAGAAAAAAGACTGCAAGAGAGGGGGGAACAACAATGTTAGTGGGAAATACACAAAACTGTAAAGGGGGAAAGTATCAACGATGATACTTGGAGGAATATACTACGCGTAAAGGGAAAAATTAAAAGGGAAAAGAGGCAGAAACTGTAAGAAGATGACACAAAATTTACCTAAACCCACTAGCGCTCGCGAGTAGTAGCTAGACGCAACTGTTTTCGGAAAACGGCAAACGAGATCTTAGGTAATTGAGAGAGAGGGATTCTGGGTAGAGATGAAGATCAAGAGTTCTTGGCTGGCACGAGCTGTAGTAAAGGCCGAGTTGGTCCATTGTCGGAACTGATCCCCATCTGTCAAGGATAAAATGACTGACAACATCAGATTGTAAATTCTGTGCAGGCACATAATGTTGTACATGAACATCAAAGCATAAGTTGAGAATACATTTTTAACTTGTTTTAATGTCAGGAAACAGAATAATCAATCAGAAACATGAAAAATATAGATGAAACTGAAGGAGGAATACAGAGAACTACAAAATGGTAAAGTATGAAGGTGTCAAGAGAAGCAGAAAGGAGAGTCTTACAACACTGATAGGATGTGTGCATTATAATAATGTAATGTGTAATACTATTAGCATTTTCATGTGTGCCTTTTAATATACTGCTCTAGTGTATCCTTTTCAGGATTTTATGTCATGTAAACTAAGAATCTGCAACTTTGGGTGTTTTTTCTTATGTGTATATAGCTTTCATTTAGTATTTAATCCTCCCTGCACACCCTGAGAAAGTTTCCAGATCTCTCAGTTGTCCATATCTTGAACTAGTTGCATTTCCTTGTTATACTTCAGTTCCTGTACGTTCTGTAATTTTTTGATGTGCTAGTTTGTTTAGAATACAGATGGTTTGATGTTTTTACTCTAGTTTCTACTGACAGCTTTTTATGAGGGAATGTGTAAGATCTTTTCTATGCCATTGGTGGTAGTGGGCAAAGTTTATAGCTATGCTTGGGAAAGGAGGCAAGTGTTATAAGTGAGGGTATTAAGAGATGTTCTTCATGTTTCACTGCTGCAGTCCTAACCATTGGGTTATCCGTGCTGTGGTAGCCCTCAGTCGGTCCAAATAACAGAGTCAAGGTTTTGTGCATTGGCTGCTGTCACTTGTTAGGTGACGTCAGGTCGTCCGCGCTATAAAGGAGAGCAGGCGACGCCATTACCTCAGTCTTTCTTGATGTGGAGCCTGTAGCAGAAGCAATTCGCAACAGTACCGGTCGGCCATTTCCAGATCTCGAACTTCAGCTGAAAACATCTAAAGCTAAGTACCCCATTGGGGATCCTTCCCTTTTCTTGCACTAACCGATGTCCAAAAATGTCAATAACTCTCTTGCCTGTGGAAAGGAAATACCACACCCAGACTTCCATTCTTGCTTAGGCCCAGATCACAACATACCTCGCTGTCAATTCTGTGCCCGCTTTAACGCTAGAACTATTCATCATAGAGCTCTGTAGCCAGTTATTTTAGTCTTCCGTCTCCAATTACCGATATGGCGTCCGTCAGTTAGCAAACCGCAGATCTTCCAAAAAAAGTAAAGATAAGGATAGAGACAGACCGCATAAGGCCAAGGCTTCCGACGACACCACCGCTAAAAGGGTCATCAGTTCTTTGGAATTCAGTGAGGCGCTATCGCAGCCCCAGATGCCCAACTCAATTACTTCGCAGGCCTCTACTGAGACCCTTTCGGAGTCCTGTATGCCGCAGATGACTGCATTGTTTAAAGAGCCTTCGGCTGTCTCTGCCTTGGTTGGGTCAGGAGCCACTACGCAGGCACCAGCTTCCGAGGATATCACTCGCACTTCGGAATTCACTTCAAGGTCTTCCGACTAACACACCGACAGCACCGAGGGATACTCTTCAAGCCAGACTTAGAGCTACAACAAAGAAAATAGCAAAATGTCTCCATTCCGCTACTTCTTCCCCTCCTCAAACTAGAATGCTTAAGGAGACAGGAACCTTCTCCAGACATTCAGTCAGATTTAGACTGAGAGGGATCTGACTCCTCTATTTTTGAAGAGGAAGATCCTCTTAATGCCTGTGAAGACTCAGATGCAGAAGAATCTATACTTTCTGCATCACCTCCAGAGGACTTTTACTTTGGGGAAACCTTCCACACCCTCAGGGAACACTTCCAATGGGAATATACAGATTTCCCTCAATCCAAGGAAAGACTTAGAGAGTTTCTGGACCCACCCCAGCACAGGCCTCTGGTCAATCCCACCCATCTTGGAGGTGGTAGACAACGTTTACCTAGAATCCTACCTTACCCCTGACACCCTTCCACCTGCCCCCATAAAGCCTGACAAGGTACTACAGGGTACCTGACTCACATAAATTCCTCTACATAAATCTTATAGCAGATCCAGAGGTGATTACTCAGGGACCTAAGGGAGTTAAGGCTACCTCTGCAAAGAATCCTACTCCCTCAGATAAAGAATCCAGGGCCCTGGACAGATGGGGTAAGAAAGTATATACCTCTGCAATTTTAACTATAAGGGCTCGCAAATGTCAGTTCCATATGTTAAAATATCAACAGCACACTTTGGAACTTTTGCAACAGAAAATGTCTGCTTTTTCCAGATTTTTGCAACAATAAAGAGATAACAGAATTACTGCACTCATCATCTCAGGTGGCAAATCACTCATTGCACTGTGGATTTGATGCCCTAGAAGCTTCTAGCAGGGGAGCAGTGACAGGATCTGTTATCAGAAGACATGCATGGCTGAAGGAACAACCTCTCCCTGATCATGTCAAAGCTAAAATCATGGATGCACCTCTTGACAAAGACCACTTGTTCGGACAGAAAACTGAAGAGGTACTTAAAAAGGTGGAAGACAAAGCAAAATCGATGTAGTCTGCTTTCTTCCTAGGTTCAGCAGAAAGTTTCCCTCTAAACACTGGTCCTTTCCTGCACCAAATAGGCAGGCACAAGGCAAAACCCATAGGGACAGACCCACCACGACTCAAACGCAGGGCCAGCAAAGAACTAAACAGTGGCCTCCCTCAAACACTAGAGCAGAGAGTTCAAAAGCAACCCTGTATGGAAAAATCTCTCAATGACTACCTTTCCCATCTCTGCCTGCCTCCACCACACCAAAAGCTAGGAGGAAGGCTCTCTCTATGCAGAGAAAATTGGAAGTCTATAACAAAAGATCAATGGGTCTTAAAAATCAGGTCTATATTATATATATTCGAACTTTCAAAACTTCGAATCCCATATGTTCGACAACATATGGTCGAAGTTTGGAAGCTCGAACATACAATAAAAAAAAAAAAAAAAAGAAAAACTTACCTTAATGGTGCAAGCAAGACCCCCAGACGCCCCTACCTAAATATACCAACTCCGAGACCGCACTTCAGTGCAGAAAAGGGAAATTCTCCCATTCCGCACTGTATGACGCTGTTATGTTTAACATTCGAACTCTTGAAATGTCGATCATATGGTGTCGACCATATGACATTCGACATTTCAAGCATTCTGTGTTCTAATTGGAACCCTTAAAAATCATTGCTCAGGGGGTACAAATTCAATTTCCAAGAACTACCCACCTCCAAGAGGGTACCCAGACCTACCTCCAAACCAGTGGGCAGAAGCACTAAAACAAGTGCAAAACCTAATATCCGTAGAGGCAATAGAACCTGTACCTCCAGAACAAGTTGCAAAAGGATTCTATTCCAGACTATTCCTTGTTCCCAGGAAAGAGGGGACTTGGTGTCTCATCCTGGACCTGTCCTTTCTCAATACTTTCCTGGTAATCCCAAAATTCAGAATGCTTACCTTACAACAGCTTCTACCAATGCTGCCAAACAAAGCTTGGATGGTCAACTTAGACCTAAAGGATGCTTTGCCCTTTGGCTTATCTACTGCTCCCAGGGTATTCACCGAATGTCTAGCTCCTGCCATTGCCTTTTGCAGGCAAAACAATGTTAAGATTTACCCTTACTTGGATGACTGTCTCATCCAGGCAGACTGCAAGGAACTGCTCCTGCAGTACCTCTCATTTGTAAAAACCCTACTCACCTCTCTGGGGTACACTATCAATGAAAGGAAATCAAAACAGACACTTACCAGGAAAATCATATTTCTGGGGGCCTTACTGGACACAGAACAGCAAATGGCCTTTCTGTTCCCCGAAAAACAAAGTTTCCTACCAAAATACTTCACTACTCTGGCCTCCCAAACCCAGCTTTCTGCAGGAAGTTCCTACAAGCTGTAGGGTACATGACCTCTCATGCATCCTCCTGGTACCTTTGTCCAGACTACACATGAGGAAAATTCAGTGGTACCTAAAGAACCTATGGTGTCAACACTCACAATCTGGTCACCTCCCCGCCTGTGATCCCATGCATAAGATCCAAGTTCCTTTGGTGGGCCCAGGCCTGTGCTCTGAACAAGGGACTTCCATTCACCCTCCGTCCATCAGACCAGACCATAACTACAGATGCTTTGGACATAGCCTGGTGCACCCACCTAGAAGGCAGATGTGCCCAAGGTCTCTGGGACGCACAAATACTACCCCTGCACATCAACCAAAAGGAAATGATAACAGTACAAAACTCTCTGGCATCCTTCATACCCTACCTCAAACCAGGGGTGGTTCTCATAAAAACAGACAACACCACAGTCATATGTGGTACAGCAACAAACAGGGTGGGACTCAATCTTACCCCCTGTGCAGACTAGCCATGAACATGTGGGTAGCAGCCTCATCTATGGGACTACATCTTGTAGCCCAATACCTACCAGGAGTCAACAACACCCTGGCAGACCTCCTAAGCAGAAATCTGCTGGACCCACACAAATGGCAAATCCACAGAGAGATTTTTCTGCAAATTACCCACACCTGGGGGAACCCCCCAGGTGGACCTGTTTGCCTCTCATTAAATCACCAAGTACAGAAATTCTGCACTAAGGGAGTACCATCACCTGGCCTGGAAGGTCAATGCCCTGACCTTCCCTTGGAATACCCTCTTTGTGTATGCATTCCCACCTCTACCTCTCATTCCAAAAGTATTAATCAAGTTAAGGGAGGAAAAACCAAGAGCAATAGTCATTGCCTCAGATTGGCCCAGGCAGCATTGGTACCCACTGCTGTGCAGCCTATCTCACCAGCCCCTCTGGCAGCTACCCCCGATACCTCACCTACTATCCCAAGGGGAAGGAACAATACTGCACCCAGACCTTCAGACACTTAAGCTCTCAGCATGGCTTGTTTGTGTCTTTCGGCTTTTCCCGGTTAGGGGTCACCACAGTGGAACTCCCGTCCGCTAATGATTGGCAGTTGATTTTTATGTACCATCTTGCCAGGCGTGACGCACAGCCTTCAACGAAGGTACACCCATTCACGCATGTCTCCACGCAGAAGACGCTCTAGCTGAGAATCGAACTGGACAGCATCCTACTGTGAGGCAATGCTTAAGCTCTCAGCATGGCTTATTCTACCAAAACCAGCAAGGAATCTATGCTAAGCAAGCAAGTCCTTGACATCATCACAGAAGCCAGAAGGCCCAGCACCAGAAAATCTTAAATCGGAAAATGGAACAGATTCTGCTCCTGTAGCCAGTCCAAGGGGGCAGACATACATCTGCCCTCCATTCCTCTTATTCTAGATTATCTTGCTGAGCTTTTTAATAAGGGTCTCTCCTTCTCTTCCCTTAAGATCCATGCCACTGCCATCTCGGCACACTTTGATACAAAACAGCCATTGTTCTCCCACCCTCTTATCAAACAATTCCTTAGAGGAGACTCTAATATCAGGCCTCCCAGAAGACAGCCCACCTCAGCCTGGGACCTGAACTATGTTTTAGAAAATCTTTCTCTGCCTCCCTTTGAGCCTGCAGCATCCTCAGAACTAAAGTACCTCTCTTGGAAGACTGCCTTTCTCCAGACTATTACTTCAGCCAGGAGAGTGTCAGAGCTTCAAGCTTTAATGGCCATTGAGCCATTTATCATCTTCCATGCAGACAGGGTCTCCCTGAGAACCAACCCCTCCTTCATGCCAAAGGTGATTTTGGATGTTACCCTCAACCAGGCCATCCACCTGCCCGCCTTCTTCCCTAACCCTCAGAACAAAGGGGAAAGGATACTGCATTCTTTGGATATGCACAGGCAACTCAGATTTTATCTGGATCATACAACGTCATTCAGGAAAACTGACCAGCTCTTGGTCAGCTTTAAAACAGGGGCATAGGGTAAACCAATATCCAAACAGACAATTTCAAAATGGATAGCACACTGTATCCAATTTTGCTATTCATTGCATGGTAAACTACTCCCTGGGACCATCAGAACCCATTCCACTAGGGCAACCTCTACTTCCACAGCATTCCTTAGAGGGGTACCCACCAAGGACATCCTGGAAGCTGCAACAATGGACTTCAGTCCACACCTTCACCAAACATTACCATCTGAACTTATTCTCAAAAACTAGGGCTGGGTTTGCCTCTGCAATTCTGCAGGGCATGCTCACCCAATTTTAAGTTTCTATTAACCTTCGACCCTTTTCTTCAGCTTTGGGAATCTTCCCAATGGTTAGGACTGCAGCAGTGAAACACGAAGAACATAGTACAGATGTCCTTCATGGATGCATCTGCAGTCATAACAAATGGGTTGTCCTGTCATCAGGCAGCCCTTTGGTCGGCCGGATTCCAAAGTCCGGGTCCGGCTTCGGCTGATGTCGCACTTCACCCGACGTCATCTCTGCTGGTCTTCGGGTATAAAGGCATCAGCCGGCGCCATTTTCCTCAGTCTTTCTTGCCGCGTGGCGCCCGAAGCAGAAGCTGTTCGCAAGTGCCGGTCGGTCAGATCCAGAGATTACTACTACCAAATACTACTTCGAAGACTTCTAAAAGCTAAGTACCCCGTTGGGGACTCTTTCTTGCCTCAGCCGATGTCAGAAAAAGTGAATAACTGTTTAACTTGTGGGAAACAAATACCTCATAAAGATTTCCACTATTACTGTTTGCCTTGCTTAGGCCCAGACCACAACGTAGCAGCCTGTTCGGCCTGTGCTTCCTTCAACCGACGAACGCTTAGGCGTCGGTCGGAGTTTGCTGAACAGTTTTTCGGCTCAGATTTTGCGTACATTATGCCGTCGGATCCTCCGACTACCCAAATTGTTAAAAAACGCAAAGAAAAGGACCGACACTCGCGGTCCGCGGTTTCGGCCGAAACCACGGTTAAGCAAGCCGCGAGTGTCTCGGTTTCAGCCGAAACCGAGAAAACGGGTCAATCTTCAGCCGAATCCATGACTACTACTGAGGCTCCTGCTACCTTATCTGAATCAGCCTCAGAAATTTTGCAAGCAACTGCGGCTCCTACTGATCTTTCAGACACTATCCCTTTGGATATCTCTACCCCAGCACGTGGTGCTGCTAGGCCTCCTGCAGCCATGTCTATTAAGGCCTTTGCCAGGGCTAAAGCAGCCAAATCAGCTAAATTAGGGCCTGTTAAACCACCCTCACTCAGGCCCACTTCTAGTTCACAAATGCTTACTCTGGCAGAAGATTTAATATCCTTAATTAGGGGATCCCAATCTCACCCAGACAGGGCCTCTCAGCCCCCAGAAAAGAGACCTAGAGCAGAGCCCCCCGAGCCTGTGTCCTCTGATGATTCTGCGGATGACTCAGACATTACAGACCAGCCAGAGGCTCCTTTTTTCAATTATGAAGATTCAGATGCTGAAGAATCCATCCCAGCTGCCTCTCCACCAGAGGAATTCTCCTTTGGGGAAACTTTACATACCATGAGAGAACAATTCCAATGGCAGGGACAAGATTTCTCAGATTCAAGAAAAAGGCTTAGGACTTTTCTGCACTTACCACAACATAGGCCCTTAGCTATACCTCCTGTCCTATCTGTTGTGGACGATGCATTTAATGATGTCTGCACTGCACCTGATTCTTTACCTCCAGCCCCTGCCAAACCAGATAGATTTTACAGGGTGCCAGACACTCATCACCACCTATACAAGGCCCGCTTGCAGACCCGAAACTATATCCCAGGGGCCTAAGGCAGTTGCCTCGACCACAGCAAAAACCCTATTCCTCTGAAAGGGAATCCAGGTCCTTAGAGATGGGGAAAAAGTCTACACCTCTGCTACTCTCTCAGCTAGAGCTTTAAACTGTCAGTTTCACATGATCCAATACCAAGAGTTTATGCTTGATCAGTTAATTAAAAAGCTGTCCTCTGATGAATCTTTAGATAAGAAATATGTATTAGAAATGGTGAATAACATCCAACAGGTTAGTAACCATTCTTTAAAATGTGGCTATGATGCACTGGAGGCTTCATTTAGATCAGCCATGACTGGCACAGTGATAAGAAGGCATGCATGGTTGAAAGAACAGGTCTTACCGGATCATGTTAAAGCTAAGCTATTGGATGCTCCTATGGATAAGGCCAGTCTATTTGGGGAACCTGCCCAGCAGGTAATGAAGAAAATGGAAGAGAAGGCAAAATCTGTACAAACAGTTAAAGATTTCCTACAGGTTCAGCCCCCAAGGTTTAGCAGGAACTGGCCTGCCAAAAATTGGTCCTTTCCTGACTCCACAAGATCACAAAGGGGCAGGAACAGACACTCTAGGGGCAGAAATCAATCCAGAGGAGGTGCCTACAGAGGACGACAGTGGCAAGGCAATAACCGAGGCACAGACACAACCACTGCCACTGCAACAGGACAATCACAGTGACTTGGCTCTGACTCCGCCTACCAGGAAGCAAATAGCAGCACCATTAGGCGGAAAGTTAGCCTTATTCTCGAAAAATTGGCACTATATTACAAAAGACAAGTGGATTTTGCAAACCATAGACCAAGGCTACCAGTTCCACTTCCACACTTTACCAGTAAAAAGAGGAATGCCAAACCTGCCCCCAAATCAAAAAATAGAAGCCCTGCACCAGATAGCGGAATTAATAAAGATGAGAGCTGTGGAAAGGGTGCCTATAACAGAACAGGGCAAAGGATTCTACTCCAGACTCTTCCTAGTACCAAGAAAAGAGAAAAACTGGAGACCTATTCTCGACCTGTCCATCTTAAACACATACATCATTGTCCCAAAATTCAAAATGCTGACCCTACAGCAACTTCTTCCCATGCTGGGCAAGGAGTGTTGGCTGGTAACTCTAGATCTCAAGGAGGCATACCTGCATGTCCCCATTCGACCAAATTGCAGAAGATACCTCAGATTTCTTGCAGGATCAGAGCATTATCAATTCTCAGCATTGCCCTTTGGCTTATCTACTGCGCCCAGAGTGTTCACAAAATGCCTGGCATCAGTAATCGCTCACTGCAGAGTACAGGGAATCCAAATTTATCCATACCTGGACGACTGCCTGTTACAAGCGGACAACAAAAGCAAGCTGACAACAGATTTACAAAGGGTCATTTACTTGCCACAAGCCCTGGGATACACAGTTAATTTACAAAAGTCAAGGTTGATACCATCCCAGACAAGAACTTTCTTGGGCGCGGAATTGGACACGGTAAAACAGATGGCATTCCTAACTGCAGAAAAACAAAAAGAACTCCCTCTTTACTTCTTGGCATTAACAAAGCAGAACAAACTAACAGCAAGAAAAGTTCTGCAGGCCTTGGGCTTCATGGCATCATGCATAATCTTGGTCCCACATGCCAGACTGCATATGAGAAAGTTACAGTGGTACCTAAAGAATTTATGGTCTCAACACAGACACAGCTTAGAAACAGAAATACCACTAATCCCATGCTTAAAACAGGAGTTCCTATGGTGGGCTCGGGCATGCCAGTCAAACCCAGGCTTACCCTTCCACAACTTTCCAGCAAACCAAACCATCACAACGGATGCCTCAGACCTAGGTTGGGGGGCACACATGCTGGACAAATGCGTGCAAGGACTGTGGACTCAGGACCAACTACAACTGCACATAAACCAAAAATAGAAATGCTGGCAGTAAAACTGGCAATCCTAAAATTCAGACCATTCCTCAAAGAAGGCCATTTGATGATAAGGACAGACAACACCACAGTCATGTGGTACATCAACAAACAGGGAGGCACTCATTCTTACCCCCTATGCAGAATGACTTTGGACCTTTGGAATCTGGCTCTCAGCTACAACATCCAGTTACAGGCAATATTTGTACCGGGAAAAGAGAACACCCTAGCAGACATTTTAAGCAGAACCACCTCGGATGCTCACGAATGGATGCTACACCCGGACATCTTCAAGGCCATCACAAAGAAATGGGGAATGCCACAAATAGATCTATTCGCTTCCCCACAAAATCACCAGCTCAAAAAATTCTGCACAAGGATATTCCACCCACTTGCATGGAAGGTGGACTCTCTATCCTTCAGCTGGAAAGGCCTGACAGCATATGCATTTCCACCTCTTCCCTTGATGCACAAGGTACTACTGAAAATCAAAGAGGAACGTCCAAGGATAATTCTGATAGCTCCAAACTGGCCAAGACAACACTGGTACCCATTGCTGAGGAGCATGTCTCGGGAGAAAATGTGGTCAATACCCCTGATGCCTCTGATGTTAACTCAGAACAACTTCAACATCATACATCCAAACCTAAAAACCTTGCAACTGACTGCCTGGAACATCACATAGCAGTAACTAACCCAGACCTTTCACAAAGGGTTAAAGACATTATCCTTGAAGCCCGCAGACCTTCAACAAGAAGGAACTATGCAGGAAAATGGAAAAGGTTCGTCATTTGGAGTACTGAAAGAGGAAAAGATGTGTCGAACATAGATATTGCTAGCATTCTGGAGTACTTGGCAGAGCTTCTACATACAGGTCTGTCCTATTCCTCCATCAAGATACATGCATCAGCTATTTCAGCAGAATACAGCTTTGATCCTCCTGTCTTTTCACACCCTCTACTCAGGCAGTTCCTCAGAGGGATCAAGAATGTAAAACCTCCTAGGAAACCACCATTACCAGCATGGGACTTGAATTTTGTACTAGAAAAGTTGACACTCCCTCCGTTTGAACCAGCAGCAACAGCAGATCTACAACACCTGTCATGGAAAACTGCTTTCCTACTGGCTATTACTTCAGCAAGGAGGGTTTGAACTACAGGCCTTAATGGCAGTGCAACCCTTCCTAATCTTCCATCAAGATAGGGTGTCCATGAGAACTAATCCTACATTTATGCCTAAGGTGGTATCCAGAGTGTCTTTAAACCAGGCAATCCACCTACCTACCTTCTTTCCCAATCCACAAAACAGAGGTGAAAGAATAATGCATACCTTGGATGTACATAGACAGTTACGCTACTACTTGGACAGAACCAAAGGTAACAGAAGAACTGACCAGCTCTTTGTAGCCTATGCAACAGGAAGGGAAGGAAAAGCAATTTCCAAACAGACAATCTCCAAATGGATAGGAAATTGCATAAGATTCTGTTACTCCTACCATGGAAAACCAATTCCACAGAACATAAGACCTCATTCTACAAGGGCTACAGCCACTACCACAGCCTTCTTAAGAGGAGTGGCAACCAAGGACATTATTGAGGCGGCTACTTGGACCTCCGTGCATACATTTGCCAAGCATTATAATTTACCTCTATATTCTAGATCCCGAGCAGGGTTTGCCACTGCTGTTCTGCAAGGGATCCTGACTACACCATAATTATTATTCCTCCTCCCCTAGTTTGGCTATGGTATTCTACCCATTTGTTATGACTGCAGATGCATCCATGAAGGACATAGTACAGTTTTGTACCTACCATAAATGTAGATGTCCGAACTGGATAGCATCTGCAGTCAGGATTACCCTCCCTCCTTCCCCTCTGCGGTACTCCTAGGGTGTTTACCCTCCTAATAGCTAGCTGATGCGCTGGGGTCTCTTATGGTGTATTTGTTCGTATATATGTACATACATGTTTATTTTTGTGTTTGCCTTCTACTATTTTGGAAACATTGGCATTTATCCAAAATTTAGCTTTCCAAGAGGGCAATTGGCATCTGGGGCAAGAAACACTGAGGAAAATGGCGTCGGCTGATGCCTTTATACCCGAAGACCAGCAGAGATGACGTCGGGTGAAGTGCGACATCAGCCGAAGCCGGACCCGGACTTTGGAATCCGGCCGACCGAAGGGCTGCCTGACGACAGGACAACCCATTTGTTATGACTGCAGATGCTATCCAGTTCGGACATCTACATTTATGGTAGGTACAAAACTGTACTTTGTGTACACTTACCATAAATGTAGATGTTTGAGTGTATTCACTGCTGCATTCATGCTTTCCATCCCTCCTTCCCCCTGATATCTTCTTTCCTTACAGATGCACATATTTCTGTGGGGGTCTCTGACCCCAGGACTACTAATAATTATTAACATTGGACTTCTTTGGTTGGTTAAGGCAAGAAAAACTGAGGTAATGGCGTCACCTGCTCTTCTTTATAGCTCTGATGACCTGAAGTCACCCAGCAAGCGACAGCAGCTGATGCACAAAACCTTGACTCTGGTAATCGGACCGACTGAGGGCTACCACAGCATGGATAACCCATTGGTTAGGACTGCAGCAGTAAATACAGTCGACATCTATAGTTAACTGTACTATTTAAGGTGTTGCCGAGAGATAAAATAGCTTTGCAGAGAAAATGTTTAGAACATATGCAGCGTAGATTCCCTTTTGCCCATTTATCAGCATTAAAATCCATTTTGCATTCATGTTGTTTGCAGTACTTGCCTCATAGGTCAAGTATTTCTTGCATTTAACTTTACTTCATGTTACATTTATGATGCAAGTTGCATTGAAGCATTTTTAGCTGCCTTTAAGATTTTGGTTATTTGAACAAAACTTTTAACAAGACTTGTTCTGTATATATATATATGTTTTCAGGAGAAACATCAAGAATTTTTCAGAGGACAAAGTACTATGATAGTATGCTGTCTGCATTAATCAGCGCTGGAATTAAAATTCTTTTTAGTACCAGTCAAGAGGAAACTGCTGGACTGCTAGCTGAGCTTGTGAATTTAGAGAAAAGAAAAAATGCTGCTATTGTGGTACCAACAGAGGTCAAAGGTCCAAAACAGCAGGCTCTTCAATTTTATCTTAGCATCCCTAATGTGAGCTACATCACTGCACTTAACTTGTGCCACCAATTTAGCACTGTTGGGCAGATGATTAACAGGTGAGTTGGGGTTTATATCTTCTCATTGCCATCTCTCCTGCAATGTGCACTTGTATGTATACACACACACACAGACCCACAATTAATTGCTATATACTACTTTGTATTTCACAGGGTAAGTAATGGAAGTTTACTTGCTCTGGAAAGGGTGATTTTTTTTCTTTTTCTTAACATCTTGATTAAGTTATCACATTTTAAAATATGACATGGGTATAGGTACATTAATAGAAAAGAAAAACAGTTTTTAGTTAACTCTAGAACAGAAGCTGCTGTTAAAATGGATAATTGGAAGGGCATGTAAAATACTGCATAATAGCTATAAAAATCTTTCAGAGTAGGTTTGAAAAAATTGAGAAGAGAGACTGAAAGGTCAGTTTACAAAGGAACAATGGGTGGGCATCTGTATACAACAAAGTACGGAAGGTTTAGGATTTTATGCTTGAAGTGTTTGTGTAGGTATTTTTATATCACAAGCAGACTTTAGAGAAATTTTCCTCGGGTAGACATCAAATGCTATAGGTATGATGGGAAAGAGAGAGGTAGCTAAGAACATGTTTTTCTTTTTAGTGTAATGAGTTACTAGATATAAACATTCCCTACAGAGTACTCTATCAGAAATGTTGGGGGAAGCAAATGACTGTAATTAGGGCAATGGTCCTTTTGAACTGAGCATGGGATCTGAATTACCTACATATAGTAAGGCAAGGCTTTACTACATTTAATGCTGTTGACTACCAAAAAGTAATTACTAGCACCATGCATGAAGTCTGCAAAATTGTGTAAGAGATGTTAAAAGAAAAATGCAATAACTTATTTTGTTGGTCAATTCTGATTTTTGTTCTCTCCTTCATAACTACTGGGCAAGAAAGTCCTGAACATTCTTCAGTCTGACTGCTGATTTTCCCTCTATAAGTAGGAGTGAGGGTGTGGGAGGGAACCAGAGCTTTTGGAAGCTAGCCATTTGTGGTGTTTTGGACAAGACACAACTTAATCCATATAGTTTAAAGATTACTGTAGCAGTGAAGAATTTGAACATCTACTTTTGTGAACAAATGCAACCTGCACAATCATAGGATCACAGGAGGTTACTAGGCTAATGGCTGTAGGGCCCTTACAAGTCTAGTCAAGTACAACCTCTGTTCCCAAGAATATAAAAGTATTAAGCAGGACTAAGTCAACAATTACTACCCCTGTTCAAGAGGGACAAGGGTGAAATTCCTGGGGTGAATTTGTGGTTTCCCATCCAGTCATCCAAATTACACTCAAATAGGGTCAGCGAGGGGCTCAGTTTCCCCTGAATTGGAAGTTTGTTCCAGAGGAAAGGTAACCTCTATGAGACATGTCTGTCTCTCCAGTAAGTCCTGTTGATGTCACATACTAGGTTGAGTTCCCCAGAGCGAGTGCATCTTATACCATTTGATTTACAAATGTGCAGCATTTCCATTTGTTGTAGCATTGCCTAAAAAAGTACTATGGGGAGGCAAGAGCCTTAGCCAGTAACTGAAATCCCAAAGGTGACAGATGAGGACTCTCTGACAAAGCAGCGTGGTCCATCTACCATGTCATCCCAGGCTGGCAGGTACAGGATCCTGTTAGAATGACACCAGAAACTAAGCCAGTTGTTGAAGTCAGTCATTTTTTGTTTATATTGTGATATGATCTTAAGTGAAGGTAGTATGCTTCTCAAGGCTAGGGACATACCTGCCTGAGACACACAGAGAGCTCAGTCATGTCTGTCTTCATATAGTCCAGTGAGGTACGTCTCAAGTCATTCATACCAACATGAACTATATTAGAGTCATAATAGTACTTGTTGTGGAGAGACTTGAGTGCGTTGTAATATGGCGGATACTGGCATCCGGCAGACAACTGACCGTAACCTTTTCCTTGTCCAGCCTGGTGAGTGGAACGTCTGTGTGTCTCACTACAGAGTTGCCTATGAACAAAAAAATTTGGTTTAGATGTGCTTTGCCTTAGGGACTTGTTGGGTGAGACACTTGTGCTCATGTCAATCAGGCTGGCAGGAGAAACGGAGAACTGACCATACATAATACTAAGTGTAAATTTGCTTACTTTACTGAGGACAGTTCCAAATGTGCTGCCTAAATACAAGATAAGTTAAGCAATTTTCATAAACCCTGGCCAATGGAAGTGCTCAATTCTGAGCCTAATTCCGACAATCTCCAGCTCAGATGGGTTCTTTGCTACACTCTTCTGCTACAAGGGTGCAGGGGGCCCTGTTAATGTAAGATTGCTGTTTTTTGTGCACAAGTCTACTTTCTCTGATCTGGTGCTCCTTGCTTGGGCAGTGCCAGGTACTAACACCCTCAAGCTCTACGTGAGAGATTGGGAAAAAAAAGTCTGTTCTCCACTTCTAGCACCTATTCCTTCTGCTATAATGAGGAGTGCCAGATCCTGATGCCCTCGCACTCTAAAAGGCTCTTATCCAGTCTGGCATTCCATTCTTCCTAAGGGAGAACACCAGAGGAAAATTTAATTTAAAAAATGATCTTGCTGATTGTGCCCCCTAACACCTTGTAATGACATGGGAATTGCCATTAATTTGTATTTGTTCTGGATAGCCTGGCAAGTCATGTTGAGGTGGTTTATTTGTTATGGGGTTTCCCTTTTTTTCCTCCAGGTCCTTTCTGCCCTTGTGCCTCCAGACTATTAACCCTCCCCAGTGGGACTACCTGACAATTCCCCCTTACTATGAGTTACTTTAATATAGTACAGGGGCAAAAGACATCAGGAGGGGCTATCATATATACAGCCATAGGATCTGTTGGAGATGGGGGGATATGCTACCCACATTATTGCAAGGACCCACAACACTATCTCCCTTAAGTGCTTACTCCTCTACTCTCACTCTACATTCACTGGTAAAGTTGGCTTTGTAAACAGAAAGTCTGCCTCCAGGATGTATGCTGTGATGCTGTCCTTTCTCTGAGGGATTCTGGCTATATGCATCCTGCTCTGCCTCACATTACCCTGAGTATGAGTATACCCATCCTCACCTATCAAGCACCTGGGCTGTAGTCAGAATTTCATCCTTGTATTCTACTAAGTAGAAGTGTTTTCTGTTGACAGTTAATATGTGGCGACTGAAGGAGAGTTCATTGTCCACAAAATGCCCAGGTTTCTGAGTACAGTATTTGTTTTGATGGGAGTGTCATATATGTGGTAGGTGTGGAAGTGTTCTTGTTTCACAAAAGAGTACTATATATTTTTTCATTAATCTTTAACCCATGGTTCTGACACTAGTGTTTTTTTTTTTTAAGTTGGCATTGTGTTTTTGATGAATGAGGACAGAAGCTCCAATGCATGACTTTAGGTGGAAGTAAAAATATATGGTGTAAGCTGTCATTTTGGCTGTGGAGTCCTCATGTGATGTGGAGCTTTTAAATGTCTTGGATGTGGAAGCGCTTGAGAAGTCTTTGAAGAAAGTGAGTTTTGTGGGCATTTTAGGCTGCGTTCTTATAGGGAGTACTTATGGCATGTTGGTCAGGTTTGAACAAAGAGGGGCAACAATAGGTATGGTGCATTTTGGTGCTGTATTATTAAGAAGCAGATTTAGCAACTGTGTACTTCTAGTGGAGGAGGGCATTAATTGGTTGAAAGCATTGGCATTGATAATTTTCAAGAATTGCTATGCATAACAATTAAGAGGGATGTTTATTCTCCCTATAGAATAGGGAGGGGGATGGAAGACACCATTATTAAAATGCATACAGTTTTAACAATGATGAGGGTACAAATATAATTCTAGAAAAGAAAAGAAACCGTTGCAAACATTTTCCTTAGTGTCCTGCATTGTACATTGTTTTCTTTTTTAACAAGTATTCAGTCAGCATTACATGAATTGCTCAAGTCCTCCCTTTCCTAAATTTCACTCCTCCTCCTCCTGAACATTATTCTGCATGTATTGTTCCCACATGTTCCATTTATTTCTGTGTGGTCTTCCCCTTTTCTAAAGATCCTACCTCTCCTTGGTTTAGATTTTGATTTCCATTTTTTAGCAGTTGCTTTTTTTTTTTAGCAGCCAGTGGCATTAACAAGGCCATATTAGATCTAGGCACTTCAAATCCTGTATATATGTAGGGAATTTATAAAATGTGCCAGCTCCTTGCATTTCCCAAAAACATGCTCCCAATTACCTCTTTATTTCCTGCAACACCTCCATCATTTGCTGTGTATATGACAGAAAAAGCTCTGAAGTTTGCTCAAGATATGAACATATGTATTCAAACAGTTACTTGCAAAAAATCCCAAGCCTTCTTAAATGCTGGTGCATACTTGGGAGGCAAAAAGATGTCTCCCCACTGCTGTCTGTATATTGCCTTTCCATTCTCCTTTTTCCCAATCTTACCTCACCTCATCTGATTGACCCTTACAGTTATCATGCAGTGTTTTTTATGTCCTATTCATTATCCCTTTTTTAACAACAACTTCTGTTCTAGACTCAACTAAAAACTCCACGAGAGCTGGTGTTTCATTTAGCACTCCCCTCCCATTCTTTTTTTGTCTATATTCTGTTGTCTTGTCGCTGGAAGAGAGACAAGCCTATAACCTGCAGGCCAAATTTACCCATAGAATTTTTAGCCATCCCTTTCCAAACTGACATATATTGGACCCCAGTGGAATGACACCAGTTACTGGGCCAGTTGTTTTAGTTGACTATTTTTTCTTTGTATTGCGGTATCATTTGCAGTGACGGCAGGATATGGCTCAACAGCGGTTGCCTGCCAAGCCCCAGTGATACAAAGCTGGATCGTCAAAGGTCATTCATTGTACAGTGATAAAGTTGTATGCATATTTGAAGTGAAGGGACTTGGCCTTGGTGACATCCCATTTTCTGGCTCCTGAAGAACAACTGACTGTCACTCTGTTGCTCAGCCTGATAAGTGGTGTGTCAGAATGTGTTACTATTGAGTCAAGTATGATAAGGACATTTGTTGGTATGGTGGTGTGCTCTGGCTACTCTAGAGGCTTCTCCTTACCACTTTGGTGACCATTGTATTAGAAACAATAGTGTGTTTGGTAGCTGAGTTGTGCTTGTGATAGTTAGGTCCACGTATATTGGTAAACTGCCTTGGGGGCTTTGTGAAGGTTTTTTTTTTTTTTTTTTTTAGTTTCTCATGTTATGTACGTTTGGTCTTATAACTGTAATGTGGTGGAATTGGTATGCAGTGAACACTAACAACCTGGTTATATATGAGGCAAAAGGTTTTCCTCCATTTCAAATATGTTTCTACACCTCTCAAAAGTGGATTTTTTGTCTGTCAGCTAAGTATGTTGTTCCATGAACATGAGGCAGTTCCTACACTGCCTCAAAGTATCTAATGCTGACAGCAGAAAGGGGTGCAGGCAGACTATGGTCCCATAGTGTTTGGAATTCAGATGGAGTGATAAGTACAGTAACTTCTGCTTAGTAAGCAGACTATGATACAGCAGTAGTAGCTTAGGTGCTTAACAGTTTCATGATATAGCAATGGTAGTTTGGTATAATGTGGAAGAGTAGTGCAGTCAGAGAAAATGGATAACCAGCAACAATGTTCTCAATGCCACATGGCAAGAAATGACACAAGTTACAGGCACGAGTGCCACAAAACTCAAGTATAATGCGGCAGTTGTGTTTTGTGTTACAGGCAGATGTGACACAAAATATAGCAAGTCCAACACAGAGGTACAGGAGCCATAGTTGTTTGTGCATGGCTGCAGGCTGCTGTTCTAAACTCAGTTAATGAAAGGCTAGGTATTAGATGACTGTAATTACTGAAAGAACAGGCAGCCGTTAACTATGTAGCATGGATTAGTGTGGTCATGTGTGTAGTGTCATGTGGGGCAGCCTGCAAAGTAGCAGAAAATTAAGCCAACAGAACGCAACAAGCAGAACTGCTTATATGCAACAACAGAAACATGCAACCCAGTGCAGCACTATGCCCAGTGGCACCACATGCTGCAATCTTTTGCAGCAATGAAAAAAAGTAGGTGAGAAACAAAATAAAGCTAGTGAATGTTTGCTAAGGGATCAGGGAGATGTATATCAATTTAAAAACAACTACTACTTGTAACTTTGGTTTGCATGGTGCTCTACTGCTGCTCATAGCACAGCTTGTTGAAACTGGTAGAGGGTCAAATCAGGTAAAGCAAGTCAAATCTGATTAGCAACTATAAGCAGGTATGTGCAGCTTAGAGCAGCCCAACTAGATAGTGCAGTAGACAACACTATGCAGCACAAAAAATGACTACAAGTTTAAAGCCAATGGGCACGTTTAAGACCTGCAGCAAGCAGACACCCAGAACACTTGCAGTTTTCTTTCTGTTATAGCAATAGAATTGCCACCTATCCACTTTTTTCCAGGATATCCTGAAATCAAAATGATTAAGTAGTCCAAAATGTACTAGACATACTCCAGTTTTCTTTCTGAGAACACAAACAGGATGCTAGTGTTTGTAAAAATGCCAAGTCAGAGTTTAATAAAAGAAAAAGTGGCTGTTTAATTCAGTACAGTCAAGTGTGAGAATACCATAATAAGTACAAATAAAAGACGAAAAATAATTCCTCCTCTCACCGATTTTCCCTTTTACATCAGAAAATGAGTGTGGAGATGGATGGAATAGATTGGGGAAGGACAATGAGTAAGTCAAGGCTAAGGGTGATGCAAGGGGTATGGCTTTTCTTCATTTTTTTTACCTAATCCAAAGGTAGCAAAACTTATTGATTCATAAGTCAGTTTAGTTAATGCAGGGGACCATTAGAAGCCTAGCCACAATACCTCAAAATTGTAGGTTCACATTGTCATGACTAGTTATGAGTCCTTTCAGATCAGGAATGTATTTATGATTGCCCATCCATACATCCAGGTTATGCTTAGAGAATCAAGGAGCTACTATGCTTTATTTCCGAAGGAAGTCTATTCCATAAAAGAGGGATTATGTGAAGTATATATCTATCTCGCCAGCAGGACCTATTTATATTTTGATGGAAGTTACGATCTCTTAAGCAGGTGTTGAGAAGGATTTTTGTTTTGTGGAAGTGCAGGAGTTTGCGTAGGACTGGTAGGACTGGATCCTCAGGCTTTGTAGTCTAGACAGAGACTACAGGAAACAGAAAAGAGAGAAACCACTTTTAAAGACAGTCATGCATTTGATTATCTTATTGAGAAAACATTGCAATTTCTCAAGCTGATGCATATGCTTAGACATGTGCATACCAGGGGGGGCCTTTATAGTCTATTTTGGGCCTAGTAAGGGAGCAGTAAAGAGGAATAATAACTTCCTTAGATCTGGTGGAAATACCTTTAGTGATTAGTCTGGCAAGATAAAAGGATTTCCTAACCATGAATATATGATAAGCAAAGGGTATTTTATTTTATTTATTTATTGCTTTTGTTTACTAGGTTTGTCTGACTTGGTTTAGTCAAGAACACCTTTTCAGTGGAGGCCCAGGAAGAAAAGCTCCAACATATTAAAATATTTTTAAACAGACATTCGGTAATATGCATGAACAGACATTAAGTAATATGCATTAACAATTACATATACATTTGCTAATTAGATCGTATTCATATGAAATAAAGGCAACTACTGCAGTATATAATGTACTCGTGCATTAGTAGATGTTGAACACTGAGCATTTAAAGAGGTACATTAGTGGGTTTTTCAAATAGATAATAGATCATGTGATTATTGCTTAGAAATTCAAAGAAATGGAGGTGAGGAAAGGGACTAGGTAGGGCAGAACTTGTTAATACTGAAGTTAAGAGGTAGGCTATAAATCAGGTTCAGAGACCATTATTAAGTATATGGCTATCATAAGGTTTACATTACAAGTACAGAGGTGGGGAGAGCAGTTTCACAAAGCTATAGAAATGGTTGGGAGATGGAAATAAAACTATTCGGGTACCGGTGAAGACTGGCTGTGGGCATTAGGTCACTGTACCACAGATACCAATATGATTCTATCATAGTTCATGTGGGTGTAAATGACCTGAGACGTACCTCACTGGACTGTATGAAAAGAGATATTCTGGATTTCTCTGAATATGACTCAGTCAGTTACATGCCTTGCATTGATCAGTATTCTGTCTTCACAAAGGATGATGCCACAGTATGAGCTGAAAATGACGTAGTTTCTGCTGTTACTCTGTGAGAATCCAATATCTGTCAGCATGGAGGACACTGTTAACAGACTCTGCTTTGCCAAGGATGGTCTGCACCTGTCACCCCCTGGGCTTTCAGATATTGGCTAAATCTTTATCCTTTCCCTGATGACCTTTTTAGACCATGTTAAAATGACAAAACTACCAGCATAGCAAACAAAAGAACTCCAAGGGTTACTGCTCAATTCCAGCAGCCTAAACAAGCAAGTCCACACCTTGCAAGCTGTCCTCATTCTGGAGAATGTAGACACCTGTGCTGTTACCTAGACTTGGTTTAAAGCCACAGAGAATACTCCCAACAGTGGAATGCTGGAGTACCTTACACACATTTAGACCAACAGCAATACAAACATGGGCTAAAGGTGGAGTTGTCTTAATCTGTGTTACAAGGAAGTACAGCTCTAGGCTGGTTAAACAGGATGATGCCATGGAGTCCAAAATCTCCATAGACAACATCCCCTACCATGTATTGGCCAGCTACAGCTCACCATCTATGACCCACAAGTCTCATAACTCTTATCTAAACGTACTAGAGGTGCTTACCATCCAACCAAATACCCCATTCATGGGAGACTTTAACTACCCTTCTATAGACTGGGAAACATACACTGCCTGTAACTTACAGGCACAGTGTTTCCTGGACTTCATCAACGCAAATACGCTGAACCAGACGTTGCACTCTCCAACCAGAGCATCAGACATATTGGACCTAGTACTCAACAACATGGGAGAATGTTGCAATGCCCCCCCACCCATGTCCGGTCCTAATTGGTGAAGTCAGACCACAAAGCTTTCTCCTTCAAAATAAAATTCAACCCAGAAAACCTAACTAAACCTGTAACAGGTACTATAAAGCAAACTACATCCTGTTCATAGATTCATAGGTTCATACTAGGCTATCTGCCCTAGGGCATTTATAAGCCTAGCCAGAGTGTGTTTGGCTTTCGCCACCCATTTTAAATTAATTTTGCTATTCCCTTTTTCGAGGTTAGTATACTGTGCCTCTGTCTAACAGTGACACAGAAGTGATACCCGGGGTAAACCTACGATCCCCCATCCACTTATCAAGATTCCTCTTGAAGAGAGTCAATGAGGGACTATGCCTAACCTGGACTGGGATTTTATTCCAGAGTGAAGGTGAAGGGAGCTTCTGGGTTATGAATCTGTCCCTCCAGCATGTCCTATTTATTTCACTGCTGAGGTTCAAGTCTCTCGAGCGCGTAGCTCGATGGCATTTGGATTTTCTGAGGTGCAGCATGTCCATTAATTCCGGGTTGGACATGGCTTTATACGTCAGGCACAGATCGCCTCTGAGCAGGCGGTATGCCACTGAGTAGAGCTGGAGTTTCTTTAACCGGGCAGCATATGGCATCTGTTTGAGCCCTTTGATCCTCTTGGTGAGGTACTTTTGGGGTCTTTCCATTTGCTGCAGGTGCCTGGTAAGGTACATCCCAAAAGGGGCATTATACTCAATTATGGGCCTGATGAGGGATGAGTAAAGAGGCACGATGACCTCCCCTGATCTAGATGTGAATCCCTTCATGATTAGGTGGGCTATATAAAATGTTTTTCTAACCACTTTGGCCACGTGGTTGTCAAATGAGAGATTGCTATCAACTTGGGTCCCCAGGTCTCTAATTATTTCTTCCGTACTTAATGGATTACCACTTATGTGGTAATTTGTGGGCACTTTGTTTTTGCCAAAGGGGATGACTATACACTTTTTGGCGTTTAGCTTGAGGCCATGGCTCTGGCACCAGTTGTCTGTTTCTATGAGGCCCTTTTGGAGGATGCTTGTGTCGGCTGGAGAGTCGATTATGGCTCCCAGTTTGCAGTCATCTGCGAACTTGGACAGCCATAGCCCTTCCGTGATGGCCTGTACCTCTGAGAAATCTATACCGAACAAGAGAGGTCCCAGGACTGAGCCTTGTGGGAAGCCACTTGTAACTGGTTTGGAGTCTGACATGGCTCCAGCAATTCTAACCATGTGGATTCTGTCCTTGAGCCAGTTTGCAACCCATCTAGTGACATAGGGGTTTATATTTAAGCTGGTGAGCTTATCTATAATGCCCGAGTGGGGTATTGTATTGAAGGCTTTTGCGAGGTCCAGGTAGGCTGTGTGGACCACCTTCCCCTCGTCAATGGCCTTGGTGACTGTTTCAAAGAAATTGACCAGGTTTAAGAGGCAGGATCTTCCCTTAACAAAGCCGAACTGGGTAGGATCCAGTGTCTGTAGGTCCCCAATATCTTTATTTATAAAGTCCATGATGATCCTTTCCGTAGCTTTGCAGACCAAGCTAGTCAGGCTTATGGGGCGATAGTTTCCAGGATCCGTTGAGGCACCACCTTTGTGGAGAGGGACCACTGTTGCTGTACGCCACTCTTTGGGTACATATCCTGTAGTAAGGCTGAGATTGAACAGTAGTTTTATGTTTGGGTTTAGCTCTTCTTGGAGTTCATGTAGGATGCAGCCCGGGACACCGTCTGGTCCCATTGAAGCTGTGTTTTTTGCTTTGGAGAGGGCGGCTCTTAGCTGAGCAGGGGGGCAGCACTCTGCTGGGATAGATATTTGCCCTTTTGGTGGGGGGGGGGAGTTTGCGCTGAACCTGTCAGCTAGGATGTTGGCAATGTCTGTGGGTTCGGTGTATTTTTTGTCATTTTGGACTAATTCTGAGCATATCTGGGAATTCCCACCCAGGTTCCTAACATAAAAGCCTTGTGATTATCCTTAGTGTCCTGTGCAATTTTTCTCTCAAAGCTGGCCTTAGACAATTTTATGAGTGCCCGGAGTTTTTGCTAATACTGATCAGAGATGCCTTCTCTTTTTGGGATTTTGCTCTATCATGTAGTAGCTTCCTCCTTCTATTGTATAGTTTGTTTATGGCTGGGGTCCACCAGACAGGACGTCTGGCTTTAGAGGATTGGGTCTTGGTTTTATTTGGGATTGCATGATCCATGCATTCCTGAAGGTGTTCATAGAATGCGTTTATAAAGGATTCTGCGGTCTGGGCCATATTTTCCACAGGCCCGGGGGCTTTGAAGGATTCCACCTCGGTTTTGAGGAGTGTGAAATTTGCTTTAGAGAACTTTTTCACTGTGGTTTTCTGGGCAGGGGGTGGGGTTGGGATGTGAATATCCAGTGAGATTAGTTTATGGTCTTATCTTACCAGTGAGGGATACACTTCTGGTCTGGAGCATAGAGTCCCCATGTTGGTGATGATCAGGTCCAGTATGTTTTCCCCTCTTGTGGGAGTGGTAACAAGTTGTTCCATAGCATTTGAGTTTATAAATTCTAGGAACCTTTGGGCTAAGGTTTTGGATCTAAAGTAATGCTCTCAGTCTATGTTTGGGTAGTTGAAGTCGCCCAATATAATGGTGTTTGGAGAGACCTTCATATTTTCCAGTGTTCTCTGGAAGGCCGAGTGGAGTTCCTGGGTTTGGGAGGGTGGTCTGTAGCAGGCTATAAAATGGAAGGCAGTTTTACCCACTGTTAGTTGCACATGGATAGTCTCTGATGCTTCGTGCTGTGCCGCCAAAATGGAGGTGTGGGTATCTTTGATGAATATTGATACTCCCCCTCCCTTTCTGGTTCGGTCCAAGTTTTGGGGCCGAAAAGCATGGTATGAGGTATAACCTGGTAGTGCTGGGGTGCTCTCGGGAGCCTGGAACCAGGTTTCTGTTACTGCACAGATATCGATGTTCTCCATGCTAAGGAGAGTTTCGAGTGCATGCATCTTGAGGTTTAGACTTCTGGCGTTGAGTAGCACTACTCTTAGTTTCTTATCCCTTGTGATACCTATGGAGGTGGGTTTGTCTTTTGAGCCTTGCCTAAAAAAGGCACTATGGGGGTAGCAAGAGCCTTTGCCAATATCCGAAAGCCCAGGGGTGATAGGTGCAAGCCGTCCCTAGCGAAGCATCGTGGCTTGTCGAGCATGTCATCCCAGGCTGACAGGCATTGGATCCCCTTTGAATGACACCAATACTTAAGCCAATTGTTGAGATTGATCATCTTGTCTTCATATTGTGGCATCATTCTTGGTGAGGGTAAGATGCTACTCAAGGTCAGGGTCATACCGGCCTGGGCTACATGCTCAGAGAGCTCCTCTGTCTCTCTTCATGTAGTCCAGGGTGGTACGTCTCAGGTCATTCACACCAGCATGGACAATGACTGAGTCATATTTGTACTTGCCTTGGAGTGACCTGAGTGCTTGTGTTATGTGGCGGATCCTAGCGCCCGACAGGCAGCTCACCGTGACCTTCTCCTTGTTCAGCCTGGTGAGCGGGACATCAGTGTGCCTGACGATAGAGTCACCTATTACAAGTGTATCAGGTGTGTTGTTTAGCCTTAAGGGCTGTGACTGTTCGGCACGCTGGCTTTGTGAGCTATGTGTTGCACGTGTTTTGTTTTGGGGTAGCGGTTGCTTGGGTGTCTGCCTTGGAGGTCTTTGCTGCTTAGACAGATTTTTATTTAGAGCCTCCGAGTATGTTTTTGTGTGTTTGTGTTTGGTTTGCTGTCGTAGTAGGTCTATGTGAGACTGGAAGTGTAGTGAGTGTGGTTTCCTTTTCCTCCTGGCTGGTTACGCCAGTACTGAGTTGAGAGAGCTTAGCCTCCAGTTTGGCTATAGTTGCATCTCTCACATGTGTTGGAATTTGTTGGGAGGAGGAGAGGGTCGTCTGTGTACATGAGGCAGTTGTAACATTGCCTCAGTATTCCCAGATTCACCAGCTGGACCGGAGTGGAGATTGACAACTGCCCTTTGGACATGCTAGAATAGTATTGGGAATTTCTTTATAATTGAAAAAAAAGGGCCAATGGGGAACAAGGTACTCAAGGGGGAGTTTGTGAGGGTGTAGTGCTTTTAATTTTTTAGTGCTGACTTATATAATTGCTTTCATGAGCAAGTGCCAGGTAACTTAAATGCAATGTGCTACAGGTAACTTAAATGCAAAAATGACAAACAGTAACTTTCATTCAAGTGAAACAAGGAAATAAGTACAGTAAGCAATGTAGATATCACTAGGGATCCACAGAAGTGCTGAAAAGCCGTGTTTTAGGTGGAATTAGCGTTTCAGGGAAATAACAAGCAAACAAGCATACAAACAAAGCTAGATTCAGCAGGCCTGGATCTAGTCTATGCTACAGCAAACAAGGTGTACCAGTTTCAGTAAGAAACAGTTCAAATATGCAGGCATTATAAGCCTTTAACCAGAAATTCCCAGCTCAGAAGGGCAGAGTCCAGCCTCTCCTCCCACAAGAGTGCAGACCACGAACCTTCTTAATGTAAAATAACTGGCCTGAAGCCCAAGTGCTTAAACCAGAACTAATACACTTTTAGAATAACAGACACTGAGCCCTCAATCAGCAGTTCCCAACTTAGAAGGATATAAGCTACCTGTCCTGCCACCACAGTGCAGGCCACAAACCTTCCTAATGTAAAACAACTGGTCTGAAGCCCAAGTGCTTAATCCAAAAGACTTAGAATGATAGCTACACTTTAATCAAGTTACTACCAAGCATTAATAAATACAATTGAATACTTTAAAGAATGCCTGGATTAGTGCTCAAGTTATACAAACAAAGCTAGATTCAGCAGTCCTGGATCTAGTCTATGCTACAGCAAACAAGGTGTACCAATTTCAGTAAGAAGCAGTCCAAATACGCAGGCACTATAGGCCTTTAACCAGAAATTCTCAGCTCAGAAGGGCAGCGTCCAGCCTCTCCTCCCACAAGAGTGCAGACCACAAACCCTCTTAATGTAAAATAACTGGCCTGAAGCCCCCAAGTGCTTAAACCAGAATTAATACACTTTTAGAATAACAGACACTGAGCCCTCAATCAGCAGTTCCCAACTTAGAAGGATGTAAGCTACCTGTCCTGCCACTACAGTGCAGACCACAAACCTTCTTAATGTAAAACAACTGGTCTGAAGCCCAAGTGCTTAAACTAAAAGGCTTAGAATGAGTTACACCAAGCAGTAATAAATACAACTGAGTACTTTTAAGATGACGCAAAAGCAAAATAAAGTAGGAAGAAACACAAATACAGTAAAAGCAGATACATTTTCTTTTTTTTTTTTTTTTGAGTGAGCAAATGAGATGAGCCCAGGAGGAGTATCCAAGTGCAAATTTACAAGAGGGGCGGGCAGTTTCAAAGCCACCAAGATTAACACCAACACAAAAGCAGGGAGGGTGGGTGGGGACCTACTGAAAAAACAGTCAACTTCCAGCTAGATATTGCTCAATGCAACACAAACAAATTACTTTAAATCGTGTATTATTTGATAAAAGTGCAGATAAAAATCTACTTAGCTCCACTCATGCAGGTCTCAGTTGACCAAAGCTCACAGTTTAAAACTTATATGATGGTCTGTCAAAATTCACAGCCCCCCAAACCCCAAGAGCACAGCTACCTATGCAAAATTATTTACAGAAACCCTGTACAAACATGTAAATGGCTGCATTGAGGCTGCCGTATGTACTAGAAGTAAGCCCAGATCTAACACCAAAAACAAACCACACTGGTGGAATCCTTAAATTAACAGGCCGTGTAACAAAAGGAAAAAAAGTCATGGCCAGAATCAGAAAGAGCAGCTCTCATAGAGACAAGAGGTGTCTGATTCAACTAAACAAGAAACTAAGAGGTCTAAATAAGTCCATCAAGGCCAACTATGAGATCAAGATAGCCTCTCAGACTAAGGACAGTCACACGGCCTTCTTCAGCTATGTCAGTAGTCTTAAAAGTACTACTCAGCAGTGTGCAGAAGTGGTGGTAAATGGCATAACCTTCACTAACCAAGGTTACATAGCAAATATACTGGCTGATAAATTTAGCTGTAACTTCATCCTCCACTACTCCCTGTGAAATGCCTTGTAGCATACCCCCCCCCCTCCCAAAACTATCAATAGGGAGCAGGTACAGACCAAAAACAGCTTCAATGAGCCCGACAATATCTTCAGTTGTCTCCTAAATGGCTCTTAAATTCACCTAGCAGCACCACTTGAGGCAGTCCTCAGCTACAGCCTCAAAACAGGTTACATGCCAAGTGAATGGCGGACTGCTACAAGTCATCCCTCTTTATAAGGGTGGGCCATCAACTGACCCTGGGAACTACAGACCCATCAGTCTGACAAGTCTAATATGCAAAGCATGGAAAGAACTATCATGGAAATAGTAAACAAGGACATTGGCAACGTACAGATAAAGGACCCATCCTAGTTTGCCTTTGTTAAGGGAAGATCTTGCCTACTTAGCCTGGTAAACTTCTTCAAGTGGGCCACTATGGCTATGGATGAGGGAAAGAGGATGCATACCGCCTACCTTGACCTGACCAAGGTGTTTGTTGCAATACCCCACTCAGTTAATATTGATAAACTGTCAAAACTGAATTGCCAGCTGGTTCAAAGATAGGACCCAAGATGTCAGGAATGGTGAGACCACCTCTACCAAGAGACTGGTCACCAGCAGGGTACCCCAGAGCTCTGTGTTGGGCCTGTTCCCGTTTGGCATGTACTTCTCTGAAGTCAAGTCTAATGTCAAAGGCCTCTGGCTCACCAAGTTTGCAGATGACTGTAAATTGGGAGCTATCATAGATTCCCTGCAAGACACCAACATTCTACAAGAGGGTCTAACACAAACAAATGACTGGTTCAAAAGCCTTGGATTAAAACTCAATGCAAAGGAATGCATTATAGTACCCTTTGGGAAAGCATCCACCCAAGCTAATTACTTCATTGATAAAGCACCCCTAAGAGTTGACCCAATATTTTGGGATCTGGGAACATATATAGACAGTAATCTGGCATTCAACCAACACACAGACAAGATGGTCAGAAAATCATTCTATATCGCCCAACTCATAAGCAAGGGTATGACCTCCAGGTCTAAGGAAGTAACAGTACCATTCTATTTAGCCCTTATGAGACCCATCATTGAGTAATGTTTCGTCCTTGGCATATACATATACAGCCAGGCACTTTCAACAGTTGGAATGCCCTCAAAGGTTCCTCACCAGGAGAAGCCAGTGTGTGAATACCCAGTCCTACACAGATCACCTTAGAGTCCTTGCTCTGTACTCAAGTCTCCTGCAGGTTACTGAGAAGTGATCTATGCCTAACATATAAGGCTTACTTGAATCCAGCTCTGATGGATATCTTGCACATCCCCAAGACAAACAATACCAGAAACTCTAGTTCCAAGGACTTGAACTTTGTCTGCAACATAAATAGAACCAATATATGTCTCAAAGGATCTCCCATGCTATAGAATAAGCTCCCAATTTACGTGAATCATAGCTCAACTCTGAACCTGTTCAAAGGAAACATTGATCATTGAATGGGAATTCACAAATTCCCCACTGGCCTGGCTTGGCCCCACTGTCTCTGATGGACAGAGGTCGACGGTAAGTAAATTAACTCTCAACTAACATAAGCCTTCCACCCACACACAGACACACACAACCCCTAGCTACCTTTTTACTTACAATCCCACCATATAGGCTTTCAAGGAACTCTGGGACAAAACTGGATTGGGTTGCAGGGCTAGGCTTGTAAAGACCCTGGTGATGATTAGCTTAGTATGTACCTATGAACAGGATTCTGAATGAAGTGAAATGGTTTGATGATATGGTATGCTAAAGGTAACAGTGGCATTTATTCAGGAGATATGCAAGAGTATATCCATTGATTTGATAAGTGAAGTTTTAGTTGTCTTTAAATTAATTTCCATTCTGAATGGATTTCAGTAGTAGTAGTAAGATGTGGTTCCTTAGTTTGACTACACTGTTTGAATACAGAGTCACCTGCAGTATTAGATGATTCAATTTTAGTGCTTTTTCTCTAGACCCTAAAATTATATTGGGAGAGTAGTGTTGCTTTAAGCTGTTAAGGTTTGAGCAGTTTTATGACCTATAGAGAAGTCTATGTATTTTTAGCTAGCTGAAAGAGAGATCTAGGTGATGTGATAGATGTTCTTTCTGTTTCACTGTTGCAGTCATCGCACTTGGGTTGTCTGCCTGCCGGTAGCCATCAGTAGACCCGAATGCCAGAGACTTAGTATTTCTGTGTCGGTTGCTGTCACTCCAGGACTGACATCAGGTCATCGGGGGTATAAAAACAGGCAGCCGACACCATTATGTCAGTCTTTCTTGACCAGAAGCCTGAAGCAGAAGCAGTTCGCACAAGTGTCGGTCAGCTGCTACCAGAGTTTGCATTTCCAAACTGAATTGTCCTGAAGTCTTCTAAAGCTAAGTACCCTGTTGGGGATCCTTTTTTCTTGCTCTAACCGATGTCAGAAAAAACTAGCAATTGTCTTGTCTGTGGAAAGCAAATACCACACCGAGATTTCCTTTCTTACTGTGTCACCTGTTTAGGCCCAGACCACCACATACCTCTCTGTCAGTTTTGTGCCTTGTTCACCACCCAAACTATTCATCGTCGGGCCCTTTTTGTTGCTAAATACTTTCATTCTAGATCTCCGTATACCAAAATGGCTTTGGTAAGCCATCCAACTACCGATCTTCCGAAAAAACGTAAGGCTAAAGACAGACTGCACAGGTCCAAAGCTGCTGATGACGCTTCCATGAAGCTAGTCGCCAGTTCGCTGGTACTCAGGTGCTTTCGCAGCCCCTGATGCCCGCTTCAGTGGATTCGCAGGCTTCTACCTAGACCCGTTTGCCGGGTCTCTTCTTATGCCGCGAGACGACTCTTTGACTACGGAATCTGCGGATGTCTCTAACTTGGATGGGTCCGGAGCCGCTGAGCAGGCACCGGCTTCTGAGAAAGTTCTTCACACTACCGATGTTCGACACAAACCGACAACTTCTTTCACATCTTCAGTTCTGTCTAAAATGACCGAGTTTCTAAGGCCAAGAGTATGCGCTACACGTAAAAAAAATGACCAAAGTGCATGCACCTGTTCCCTTGCCACAACATCAAATGCTTAAAATGGCAGAAGACCTTATTATGCTGATTAGCGGAAGTCAGCCTTCCCCTGCTAAGAGAAAAAGAAACCTGTCCACAGCAGCTTCAATAGACCAAGAGTCTGACGAATCAGAGGTATCTGATTATGAAGACATGGTCTTATCTGCTTATGAGGATTCAGATGCAGAGGAATCCATTCCCTCAGCCTCTCCTCCAGAAGATTTTTGTTTTGGTGAAACCTTACATACTTTGAGAGCATTTCCACTGGGAATGCCAAGACTATCCTCAGTCCAAAAAGAGACTCGGAGAATTTCTAGATTTGCCACAACATAGGCCTTTAGCAATGCCCCCAGTCCTGGATGTTGTGGATGATGTCTTTATGGATTCCAGTTTAACTCCTGATACTTTACCCCATGCTCCTAGGAAACCAGACAGGTACAGCAGAGTACCTGACTCTCACAAATTCCTTTTCAAAAATCCTACTGCTGACCCAGAGGTTATCTCCGAGGGGCCTAAAGGTATCAAAGCAACTACATCTAAGAATCCCACCTCTTCGGACAGGGATTCCAGAGCTCTGGGTAGATGGGATAAGAAAGTATATACCTCTGCAACTCTCGCCATTAGGTCTTTGAATTGTCAGTTTCACATGCTGAAGTACCAACAACATATTACAGAACTTATTAAGCAAACAATAGCTACCTTTACAGACTGTGCAGAAAATAAAGAATTGCATGAGCTTATGCATTCTGCAAGCCAAGTCAGCAAGGATACATTGCAGTGTGGCTTTGATGCCCTAGAAGCATCTTGCAGGGCAGCAGTCACTGGTTCAGTACTGAGAAGGCATGCTTGGCTTAAGGAGCAGACCTTGCCAGACCATGTTAAGTCAAAGTTATTAGACGCTCCTTAGAACTAGGACAGGCTGTTGGGCACCAAATTAGAAGAGGTTCTTAAAAAGATGGAAGAAAAAGCTAAATCTATGCAGACAGTCAAAGAATTCCTACAAGTACAGCTTCTTAGATTCAGTAGGCATTGCCACTCGAAACATTGGTCTTTTCCAGCCCCCTCAAGGCCATCTCAAACTAAACCCAGGGGAAATGGACCTCCCAGACTACAGTCTTAGGGTATGCAGAGATCTAAGCAATGGAGTGCCTCCACCTCTAAAGCAGGGAGGTCCCAAACCACCCCCTTACGGAAAGAATTCCCAATGACTTCTCAACTCCACTCCCCACCTCTGCCCAACTGCTTGTGCCCCTAGGAGGAAAACTTGCCCTTCATGCAAAGATTTCCATCACCAAAGACCAATGGGTCCTCAACATTTTATCCTATGAGTACAAATTTTACTTCCACTCACTGCCAACCCCAAAAGGGTTCCCAGACCTTCCTCCAAACAGTGGGCAGAGGCACAAAACCAAGTTCAATCCCTGCTCTCTATAAGAGCAATTTATCCTGTTCCTGCAGAACAGATAGGTCAAGTATTTTATTCCAGACTTTTCCTGGTACCCAGAAAAGAGGGCACTTGGTGCCCAATCCAATATCTTTCAATTCTCAACACCTTCCTGGTGGTACCAAAATTCAAAATGCTAACCCTGCTGCAGCTTCTACCTATGCTAGCCAAAGATGCCTGGTTAGTCACCCTAGACTTAAAAGAAGCCCATCTGCACATCCCTATAAGGGAGTCATGCAGGAAATATCTACGCTTCATGGCAGGATTTATGCATTATCAGATGTTCTTCATGTTTCAGTGTTACAGTCATTATATTTAGGTAATCTGCTGGCAGGTTGCCCTCAGTCGTCCTGATTAACAAAGTCTTGGGACCTGCATCGGTTGCTGTCCCTTCTTCCATGACGTCAGGTTGTCAGGGGTATAAAACATGCAGCCAATGCCATTACATCAGTCTTTCTTGCTGTGCAGTGCCCGAAGCAGAAGCAGTTCGCAAGTGCCAGTCAGCCGACTCCTGAAATTTTCATTTTCGAGTTTCAGAACCGAAGTCTTCAACTTAAAGCTAAGTACCCCATTGGGGAAACTTTTTCTTTCTCCTTACCAATGTCAGTAAAAGTTAATAATTGCATTACTTGTGTATAGCAAACACCTCATAAAGATTTTCATTTGTACTGTATTCCTTGCCTAGGCCCTGACCATGATGTACCTTGCTGTTGGTTTTGTGCCTTATTTAATCTGTTGTCGGTACATTTTTGTCTCTAAATATTTTGTTTCTCTGTTTAATTATCCAGAAATGTCAGCCATCTGACTACCGGTTTTCCAAAAAAATGCAAAGATAAAGACAGAGACAGGCCGCCGAGGTCCAAAACTGCTGATGACGCTTCTCCTAAGCCAGTCGCCAGTACTCAGTGAGGCGCTTTCGCAGCCCCTGATACCCGCTACTTCTGATTCGCAGGCCTCTTCTGAGACCTATTCGGAGTCTGGTATGCCACGAGATACTTCAACTATGGAACCCAAAGATGTCTCTACCTTGGATAGGTCCGGAGCCGCTATTGCAGGCACTGGCTTCTGAGGGTGTATTCAGGCCTACAGACTTGCATATTAAATCGACACCGCCTTCACTACTAAGGCCTAAATCTCGATCCATGTCTAAAAAAATGATGCTCAGGCCCCTATGCCTAAAAAAACAAATGATAAAAATGGCTGAAGATCTAATTACTCTAATCAGGGGTAGTCAACCCCCCCCCCCCTCTAAGAGGCCTAGGGGTGAGCTTGATTATGAATCTTCTGATCAGGAATCTGTTTCTTCTGACTCTTCTGATGACCTGGATTTGTCCATACCTACTTATGAGGATTCTGATGCAGAGGATTCCATTCCCTCTGCTTCTCCTCCTGAGGAATTTTCTTTTGGGGAAACTTTACATACTTTAACGGAGCATTTCCACTGGGAAAGCCAGGAATTTTCTGATTCAAAAAAGAGGCTTAGGGATTTCCTTCTTCCTCAGCATAGGCCTTTGGCTATACCTCCTGTACTAGACATTGTTGATGATGTGTTCTCAGAATCCAGTTTGGCCTCTGATTCCCTGCCTCCGGCTCCTAGTAAACCTGACAGATACTACAGGGTTCCAGAGTCCCACAAGTTCCTTTTCAAAAATCTGGTTGCAGATCCAGAGACCATTTCTCAGGGGCCCAAGGGCATTAAGGCTTCTACTGCTAAAAATCCTACCCCTTCTGATAGAGACTCCAGGGTGCTGGATAGATGGGGTAAAAAGGTTTATACTTCTGCAACTTGGCAATCAGAGCTTTAAACTGGAAATTTCATGTGTTAAAATTTCAACAGCATATTATTGGACTGCTTAAACAGAAAATGATGTTGATTCCTGACTGTGTGGAAAATAAAGATTTACAGGATTTAGTGCATTCTGCTGAACAAGTTGGAAAACATACCTTGCAATGTGGTTTTGATTCTTTAGAGGCCTCTTGCAGGGCTGCTGTTACTGGGTCTGTGCTTAGAAGGCATGCCTGGCTTAAGGAGCAATCTTTGCCTGATCATGTTAAAGCTAAATTGTTGGATGCTCCTTTACATCAGGACCGCCCGTGTGGCAATAAGGCTGAAGAAGTTCTTAAAAAGATGGAAGATAAAGCTAAATCTATGCAAACTGTTAAAGACTTTTTACAAGTGCAGCCTCCAAGATTTAGTAGGCACTGGCCTACTAAGAATTGGTCCTTTCCAGTCCCTTCCAGGATCTCTCAAGCCAAACCCAGACACAGCAGAAACCCCAGGTTTCAATCCCAGGGGACTTTCAGAACTAAGCAGTGGGGGGCCTCCACTTCCAAATCTGGAAATAGCAAGACACCCCCCTATGGTAAACAGTCTCAATGACTTCCTTATAACATTCCCAAGCGCTTATCTTTTGACTTCCCGTTTGGGAGGAAAGAGTGCTGTTCATGCAAAGAACTGGGAGCTCATAACCCAGGACAAATGGGTTTTAAATATAGTGTCCCACGGATACAGATTTCATTTCCACACGTTGCCAACACCAAACAGGTGGCCAGACCTGCCCCCAAATCAGTGGGCAGAGGCACAAAAACAAGTACTTTCCCTCTTAAGCATGGGGGCTATTCATCTGGTACCAGAAGCGGAAAAGGGACAAGGGTTCTATTCCAGGCTTTTTTCTGGTACCCAGAAAAGACAAATCATGGTGTCCTGGACCTGTCTGCTCTAAACACCTTTCTGGAGATTCCAAAATTCAAGATGCTGACTCTTCACCAATTACTTCCTATGCTAGGCAAAGACACCTGGTTAGCAACTCTAGATTTAAAAGAAGCATACCTGCACATCCCAGTCAGGAAATCTTGCAGAAGATACCTGCGCTTCAAAGCAGGCTACTTGCATTATCAGTTCTCTGCACTGCGCTTTGGCTTGTCTACTGCATCCAGGGTAGTTACAAAGTGCCTGGCTCCAGTTATTGCATTTTGCAGGCAAAGAAATATTCAAATATATCTATACCTGGACGATATTCTAATTCAGGCAGAAAACCAGGGCATACTTTTATATCATCTGGCATTTGTAAAAAGTGGTCTAACTTATCTGGGGTACACCATAAACGAAAAGAAATCACAGCTGGTACCCTGTCAACAGATTACATTCCTGGGTGCAAGCATGAATTCAGCTGCCCAGATGGCTTTCCTCACGCCAGAAAAGCAAATTCATTTGGCAACTTACTTCAAACAAGTGGCCACAAAAACCCTGCTATCTGCAAGACAAATACTGCAAGCCTTGGGGTTCATGGCCTCCTGCATTCTTCTAATTCCGTATGCAAGACTGCATATGAGGAAACTACAGTGGTATCTAAAAAGTCTATGGAGTCAACATTGTCGCAGCCTGGAAACAATGATTCCTATCATACCTTGCCTATGTCTGGAGTTCCTATGGTGGGCAGAGGCCTGCCACTAAAACAAGGGACTACCATTTACACTGCCCCCTGCCGCCCATACCCTAACTACAGATGCATCAGACTATGCATGGAGGGCTCACCTGGCAGGGAAGTGCCTTCAGGGCAAATTAAACCCAAATCAAATGCACCTACATATCAGTCAAAAAGAAATGTTAGCTGTACAGAATGCTCTAACAGCTTTCAAGGACTACATTCTTCCAGGACAACTAATGGTAAAGACGGACAACACCACAGTTATGTGGTACATAAACCAGCAGGGGGGTGCACATTCCTACCCCCTCTGCAGACTAGCCATGGCATTGTGGAACACAGCCTTGAGCTACCAAGTGCACCTACAAGCTCAATTCCTGCCAGGAAAAATGAATACACTGGCAGATGGACTAAGCAGAAACCTCATGGACAAACATGAGTGGAAACTGGAACCACGGATTTTCAACATGTTGACAAGCAAATGGGGGAGCCCAGACATAGATCTATTTGCCTCCCCCCCAGAACTATCAGTTGGACAGGTTTTGCACAAGGACTCCCCACAAACAAGCCTGGAAAGTGGATGCTCTGTCCTTCAGCTGGAAAAACCTATCAGTCTACGCCTTTCCTCCCCTGCCTCTGCTCTCCAAAGTTATGCTAAAAGTCAAACAGGACAAACCAAGGATGATTTTGATTGCTCCAGACTGGCCGCGCTAGCACTGATACCCCCTCCTGTGCAGCGTGTCGCAAATATCTCCATGGCACCTGCCTCAGACCCTTCCCTGCTGTCTCAGCAGGAGAACCAAATTCTGCACCCTCAGCTTCCAACATTGAACTTTGCAGCCTGGCTAATCACTTAAATTCACCCTTATCATCTCTCAGCAAACCTGTAGTGGATGTCATTTTGGAAGCAAGGAGACCTAGTACTAGAAAATCGTATGCTGACAAATGGAAAAGATTCTGTGCCTAGAACCAATCTTTAGGGATGAGCACAGCAGCGCCCAATTTACCTCAGATTTTGCAATACTTAACTGAGATGCTTCACGAGGGCCTGTCTTTTTCCTCCATTAAAATCCACGCCTCAGCTATTTCAGCTCATTATAACACAGAACCTCCCCTCTTCTCTCATCCTCTGCTCAAGCAGTATCTCAGAGGGGCAAAAAACTTGAGACCACCCAGGAGAGCTCCTATCCCTGCCTGGGACCTTAATTTTGTTTCGGAGAAACTCACTCTACTTCCTTTTGAGCCAGCTGCTACTGCAGAGTTAAAATTTCTTTCTTGGAAAACAGCTTTCCTTTTAGCAATCACTTCAGCTAGAAGGATATCTGAATTACAGGGCCTTATGGCAGTGGAACCTTTTATCATCTTTCATGCGGACAGGGTATCTCTCAGGACCAATCCATCCTTCATGCCCAAGGTGGTATCCAGTGTGGCTCTTAATCAGTCCATTCATTTGCCAACCTTCTTTCCCAATCCACAGAACAAAGGGGAGCGGATTCTGCATTCCTTGGATCTGCACAGACAACTTAGATTCTACTTGGACAGGACTAAATCTCGAAGAAAATCTGAACAAATACTGGTAGCATTTGCTGCAGGGGCAGAGGGGAAGGCTATTTCAAAACAAACAATTTCTAAATGGATAAGGCATTAAATTAATTTCTGCTGTAAGCACCATGGAAAACCTATCCCCAGAGGATCAGATCTCACTCCACCAGGGCTGCATCTACTTCTGCAGCTTTTCTCAGAGGTGTTCCTACCAGGGACATCCTAGAAGCTGCTGCCTGGAGCTCCGTACATACTTTCACCAAGCATCATCATTTACCAATTTTCACTAAATCCAGAGCTGGCTTTGCCACTGCTGTCTTGCAGGGCCTTGTAGCTGGCCCTAATGCTGTATAAACTCCTCCTCCCAACCATAGCTTTTGGAATCTACCCAAATGTGATGACTGCAACAGTGAAACATGAAGAACATAGTACAGTTGTGTACACTTACCATAAATGTAGATGTTCGAGTGTATTCACTGTTGTAGTCCTGGTTACCCTCCCTCCAGCCCCCTAGTTTTTTCTGGCTATACCTCTACTTTCCTTTACTATGCTTAAAAGCCTTTTTGGTGTATTTGCTTTTTGTTGGAGGTATACTTTTATGTTTTTATGTTTATTTGCTCCCCATTATGGGGGAACCTGACATCTGGGGTAAGAAAAACTGATGTAATGGCATCGGCTGCATGTTTTATACCCCTGACGACCTGACGTCATGGAAGAAGGGACAGCAACTGACGCAGGACCCAAGACTTTGTTAATCAGGCCGACTGAGGGCAACCTGCCAGCAGATTACCCACATGTAATGACTGCAACAGTGAATACACTCGAACATCTACATTTATGGTAAGTGTACACAACTGTACTTTCTTAGCACTTCCCTTTGGCTTATCCACTTCTCCCAGAGTATTCACAAAATGCCTGGCTCCAGCCATTGCTTACTGCAGACAGAGAAATATTCAAATTTACCTGTACTTGGATGACTGCCTGATTCAGGCAGACAGTCAGGAAGTGCTGTTGCAGCATCTGACATTTGTAACAAGCCTTTTAACCTCCCTGGGGTACACCATCGATGAAAATAAATCAAAACTAGTCCTCAGTCAAAAGATTGTATTCCTGGGAGCAAACTTGGACACAGCATCCCAGATAGCATTCCTCACACCAGAAAAACAAGCCCATCTGACAGACTATTTTACTCAAATGGCCACCAGAACCCAGCTATCTGCAAGGCAAATCCTGCAGGCCCTAGGGTTCATGGCCTCATGCATCCTACTAATTCCATATGCCAGACTGCATATGAGGAAACTTCAGTGTTACTCAAAAAGTCTTTGGTGCCAACATTCTCAGGACCTGGAAACCATCATTCCTATAATACCCTGCCTAAGGACAGTTTTCCTTTGGTGGGCAGAAGCATGCAACTACAACAAGGGACTGCCCTTTACTCAGCCCAACGCCACACAGACCTTAACCACAGATGCATCAGACTATGCCTGGGGCCACACATGGATGGCAAGTCCTTTCAGGGCCGCTGGAGCCCAAGTCAGATTCATCTGCACTTCTACCAAAAAGAGATGCTAGCTGTGCAGCACACTCTGACAGCTTTCAGATCCCTACTCTTCACCAGGACACCTGCTAATAAAAACAGACAGCACCACAGTTATGTGGTACATCAACAAGTAGGGGGGTAACCCACTCTTACCCAGTCTGCAGGCTAGCCAAGGCCCTGTGGAACACAGCCTTGGACATGCAGCTCCATCTGCAAGCTCAATTCCTGCCAGGCAAACAAAACTCACTTGCAGATGATTTAAGCAGAAATCTCCTACACCCACATGAGTGGCAACTAGAGCCCAGCACCTTCAACCTTCTGATTCAGAAATGGGGGACCTCAGAAGTGGATCTCTGTCTCCCCCTGCAATCACCAGCTCAGCAAATTATGCACCAGGACACCTCACAGCAGGGCCTGGAAAGTGGATGCTGTATCCTTCCAGTGAGTAAATCTCTCAATCTGTGCCCCCCCCTGCTCCTTCTCTCAAGAGTATTGCTCAAAATAAGACAGGACAGACCAAGGACAATTCTGATTGCCCCGGACTGGCCATGCCAGCACTGGTTCCCATGCCTGCAGCCTGTCACCAGTGCCACCCTGGCACCTACACCAGAACCCATCCCTCCTCTCTCAGTAGGGGGGGCAGATTTTGCATCCACAACTACAAACTCTAAGTCTTGCAGCCTGACTTATTCCTTGAACTTTCCCCCAGTAAACAGCCTAAGCAAACATGTGCTGGACGTCATTCTTGAAGTCAGAAGACCCAGTACAAGGAAATCCTATGCTGGTAAGTGAAAAAGTACTGCTCCTGGATTCAATCTAAAGAAGAGGACACAGCTCTGCCCTCCATGCCTCTAATCCTGGATTACTTAGCAGATCTGCTCCACAGAGGCCTATCCTTCTCCTCCATTAAGATCCATGCCTCTGCCATTTCAGCTCATTACAACACTGAGCCACCTCTCTTCTCTCACCCTCTTATGAAACAGTTCCTTAGAGGGGCAAACAACTTAAGGCCACCTAGGAGAGCACCCACCCCTACTTGGGACCTTAACTTTGTACTGGAAAAGCTCACGCTACCGCCCTTTGAGCCTGCATCATCAGCAGAATTAAAATTCCTCTCTTGGAAAACAGCCTTGCTTCTGGCCATCACTTCAGCTAGAAGAGTGCCAGAGCTACAAGCACTTATGGCTATGGAACCCTTCATTATTTTCCATGTTGACAGGGTTTCCCTCAGGACTAACCTTTCCTTTATGCCTAAAGTGGTGTCCAGTGTGGCTCTCAACCAGTCTATCCATTTGCCAACCTTCTTCGCTAATCTTCAAAATAAAGGGGAACGGATCCTGCACTCCTTGGATGTGCACAGACAGCTCAGATTCTACCTTGCTAGGACTAAGCCCTTCAGGAAATCTGATCAGTTACTACTCTTCTTTGCACCAGGGTCAGAGGGCAAGACCATTTCAAAGCAAACAGTTTCCAAATGGCTAGCACACTGCATCCATTTCTGCTACAAGCACCATAGGAAACCAACCCCTCAGGGGGTCAGGACACACTTCACTAGGGCAACTTCCACCTCTACAGCATTCCTCAGGGGAGTCCTTACCAGGGACTTCCTGGAAGCTGCTACCTAGAGTTCTGTACACACCTTCATCAAACATTACCACCTGCCTATCTTTTCAAAATCCAGGGCGGGTTTTGCAACAGCAGTCCTGCAAGGACTAGCCAGCCCCTACTCTTCTTGACTGCCTCCTCCCTTCTTCAGCTTTGGGAATCTACCCAAGTGAAAAATAAACTTGTGTCTACTAGCCCTACTGGTGAATTTGTGGTTTTTAGTTTTTATTTTCACCAGTTTGCTACAATTATTTATTTTCAATCTACTCAAGTGTGATGACTGCAACAGTGAAACACAAAGAACATAGTACAGTTGTGTGCACTTACCATAAATGTAAATTTTCAAGTGTATTCACTGTTGCAGTCCTGGTTTCCATTCCTCCAGCCCACTTGTCTCTTTCTCTCTCTCCTCTCTGTCTATTACTCACCCCTTTCAGGGGTATTGTCATTGGTATTTACTTTACTGGTGGTGTTTTCCCCACCATAACTTAGCTCCCTATTTGGGGGGCTCCTGACATTTGGGGCAAGAAAAACTGACGCAATGGCATCGGCTGCCTGTTTGTATGCCCCTTATAATGTGAAAAGACCAAGAAAACGAAAATCAGATGTCCTAAGCCAGTAAACACACCATATGTTCCACACCGTAGGAAAGTGCACTTGTAGGATTTTTTTTTTTACAAATAAAAGATTTTACAAAATCCTACAAGTGCACTTTCCTGCTGTGTGGAACTTATGGTGTGTTTCCTGGCTTAAGACATCTGTTTTTATACCCTGATGACCTGACTTCAGTCCTGGAGCGACAGAAACCGACGCAGAAATACTAAGTCTCTGGTATTTGGGCCGACTGAGGGCTACCTGCAGGCAGATAACCCAACTGTGATGACTGCAACAGTGAATGCACTCGAACATCTACATTTATGGTAAGTGTACACAACTATACTTTCTACCCAGTCTAATTCTCTGAGGGCTAGGTGGTGGTATGTTCTATTGTTGTAGTTAATGGCAAATTTGGATGTTTTATTATAACACTTCATAAGCCTGGACTGTTGTGAGATTTGAAGGTTTGTCAGTGAGGGTGCCCAAGTCCCTAATACCTGTCAACTTTCAGTGGGGTGTCATCTATGTGTTAGGTACATGCTTGGCATTTCGTTTTACCTTGTGGGCCATGCACTGTGTGACAATGCATGTTAGTTCCTGCTGAAGAATCTGAAAGGAGGATGGGGGTTAATGACAGCTCTAAGTTTGCAGACATCTGCAAACTTGGTAAACCACAGGCCCTAATCCATGATCCTATGCAGAAAAAAGACCCTCCCAAGATCTGTTTTTCTGTCCATATAGAAGATCACGTCTCTAAAGTGGCTCCAATGTGAGAAAAAGTCGCTGCTTTGTACTTATTCTTGATTTGCCTTAACTCATGTATTTCTTGTGAATTACATGTTAACCTGTTCCATTGTTTTTTTTTTTTTTTTTTGGGGGGGGGGGGGGTTGGTTCTGTCTACTCTGCCTCCTTCTCTAGGATGTTTTCACCTTACACTTTCTCACTCTGTTTAGCAGATCTACATGTCTCTCTACCGCAGTTTTTGGAGCTTTGTATTTCATAAATTTGTTAATTGTTTTAGTGTGTTTTGAGTTTTTTTAATGCTGTTTTGCTTTTAACTGTTTCTTGCCTGTTTTGGCTCCTGATGCCACTGCCAGTTATATTTAACATGGTGCCAGTCATTTTTCTTTGGCTGTGCCATCATCATTATGGATAGCAAAAGCATTTAAAAAGTGCAAGTGTGGACGAATGTTTTCACCTCAAGGCAAACATGTGGTCTGTGTTGTTTACTTAGGTGATGACTATTTTGCATTAGATTGTAATTTGTGTGCTGCTTTTAAGTCTTTTACAATCACAGCTAAGCAGATGAAAAAAAAGAAATATCGTCAGTTAATATTCCCACTGAGCCTTGAATCCTAGACTCTACCCTGAACTCAGATCCTGTGGAACCTAGGGCAAAGACTATAATTTGTCAGTCTAAGTCTCAAGAAAAAGATATTAAGGAGAAACATAAATATGAAAGGGATGAACTGGACCATTCCAAAGATTCTTATTCAGGTCCTGTTCAGAAGACCAGGCCAGAGGATGTTGCCTTGACTTCTCCTCTGTTTGGAGTTTCTAAACTTCCAGCAATATTTTTTCTTGAAAGTTCCTCAGTGACGTATCCCAGAGCTGAAAGTGTTTCATCTGTTTCTGATGTTGGATCTTTGTAACATCCAGACTTTCTTTTTATGTCCTTTACATCTTGCTGCAATATCTGTTGTACTCTATTTTGAGTTCCAGTGTATGTAGTCACTTACTAATATGGAGGCAGGCAGAGGCCCTTCATATTTGCCAGGCTTTTCAACACCACTGTCTTCGATTTCATTATGCGACTACTTACAGACCCCACTTCCTATGAGACAGATGCTGGATCAGCAAGCATCACTGTTGATGAGACTTCAGCATCAGCTACTGTCTCAGCAACTGGACTGCTGACTTTGATGTTGCTTCCTCTCACAACATCTCTGCCACTGGCATTGACTTCCTTAGCAATGATGGCTTCAGGGGATCCTTCCATCCTGGAGCTTGGACTCAGTTCTTTGGAATCAGTATTGACTCTACCCATGAAAAGTAAGCTTTGCAGTCTGGGTCAACCTTTCAGTCTTTGTTATTAATGCCCTTGATACTGACTTCAGAGCTGACTGGATTATCTACCTTCCTGGTTAAACTGGGGCTTTCTGACCTGGTATGGGACCAAAAGCTTTGGCCCCAGCTTTCACCGTGATGGGTTGTGGTCTCGGCCATTCCTTGTCAATGCTGTTGTCTCCTCAGTTGGCTGCAGTGCTGACATCAGTGCAGGATCCTTTGCATTATTTGCTTATTTGCTTGTGATGTCTGTACTCAGTTTGGCTTCAGCTGCTAATCTGCCCACTGGTTCTGTGTAATCCCTTCACAGGATTTCAGTCTATTACTACAGTGAATTTCATACCATAGAAATCTGGTTGGAGCTTTTGGAGACTTCACATTATTCCACAGTTGCATATGATTTTTTCCTTTGCTAAAGTCTGTGACTAAGGTAGAGAATTGGATGAAAGGAAAAGGGGAGTTATAATAACAGAGGGTCACCAGTACTGATAGAAGAGGGTAAAAAGACAATAATGGTAGATTTGTGGTAGGGGCTATTGGCAAGCTAGAAGGATTACTGGAACATGTTTTTATATTCCACCCAAAACTGCTATTATGGAGCTTAAGAAAATTTTGGGAGACATAATCAGCTTTCACCAGGGAATATTACTTCTAGGTGGGGGCTAGAACTTGATTTGCAGAGAGGCTGTATCAGGGGGAAACCATAACAAAAGAGGATAGATTATTCAAGAAATTTATGAAAATATCTATGGAAGATGAGAATTCAGTAATAAGAACTTTAACAGAATTTACATATTATTCTCAAAGAAGAAAATAAGGGAGTATCTGGATAACATGCATGAGTTTAGAAAGATTACTGTTAAGCGAATATTTTTTGATAATGGCTCCAGAGTACAAAAACTCTTAGTACAACTTAGGCAACAAAGTCGAAAGGATTGTCAAAATTAGGGAGCCTATTACAAGAAAAATCACCAAAGATCCTGCAGAGGTATTAGAGGTATTTTGGAAATTTTATGAAAATATGTATAAAACAGAAGTGGGAAATCAAGAAAAACCACAAATGGAAATATGGAAGACTTAATTAGGCCGAGGTTAGAAGTAGATGGGGCTCAAAACTAACAGGTATAACTGGAGGTGATGCGATAAACACAAAGTATAATCAGTCTTCAAGAAAGTTTCCAGGAACAGATTGTATTCCCATGGATGTTTGGACATTAGGAGAAAAGAAAGTGATAAAGATCTGGAAGATTTTAACAGTATTTTAAAAGGAGGAGAAGCACCAACATCTTGGAAGAAAGCTATGGTGGCTATATTACCTAAGGATGGTAAAGTTCCATCAGACCCAGAGTCATATTAACCCATTTCAGTTTTAAACTATTTTATTATAAAGTGTTTATGTTAATCCTAACTAAACAAATGGAAACAGTGTTGCCAAAATTGATAGGTATAGTTCAGTGTGGTTTTGTAGAAGGGAGGCAAACATTTAACAACATTAACAGAACAATGATGATTCAGAGGGAAGCAGAAAGTAAGAAAATGCCTCTGTTTATTATTGGGTCCTGATGTAGTGATTCGACAGAGTGAGTCGGGATTTTCTGTGTAGGGCAATAAAACCATTTGCATTCCTTGATTCATTAATGTTAACTGGGAGGGATATATGAAGGATCAGAGAAGCAAGAATTAAAGTGTGAAGGCTCCGCTCTGATAAGTTGTATTTGAACAAAGGAATCAGGCCAGGGGTATCCTCTTTCCCCTTTATTTGCTTTACATTTAGAATCATTGTCAAAGAAAATAAAGGGCACAGAAATGGAAGGATATAACTGGTATAGTAATCAAGAAAAGTTGGCTTTGTTTGCAGATATTTTGCACCTAGTAAATCCAGAAAAGAATATTTCTGTGTTGTGGAACATTTTGAGACAGTTTAAAGTCTTTTTGTTTTATAAAATTAAAGAAGCTAAAACAAAGGCTGTGGTGTAGCCATAAATTATATACAAACACACAAACGGGTTCAACAGTACTGACATTTATGGGGACACACTAAGATGAAGTATTTAGGGAGTATGGATTAAAAGGGCTTCTGTTATGACAGCTAAGGGATATATGGAAGAGACTAAACAAAAGATTATGCAAAAACTGAGAAACTGGAAGCTCTTGTTTATGGATAGTAAGATGGAAGCAGTGAAAATGCTTTTAGTCCCTTTAGTTTTATATGCAGGTCAGGCAGAGGAGAAATTGTGGACAATAATAGAGTTGAAGGAATTTGTCTGGGAGGGGAAGAGGGCAAGGGTCAAGTGGGATAAGCTGAGACATCGAGTAGAACAAGGAGGTTTAGGATTACCCGATTTGAAGGGATAATTTAGAGCTACACAGTTTAAGGCTCTTATACGTATCACAATCAGAAAGGTACAATTCAAAGATGGAAATGGATGATTATGAAGCAGGCGGGTAATTCAAGAATTAAGGAGAGTGGGGTTTGGACACAGATCCTTAAGGAGAATAACAACAGTCATACAAAATATATTTGTTCAAGAATAAATTTAGTACATATTTAGTAGCAGAGTCCTTTGTCAAGCTGTTTTCTTAGTAGAAAGTGTACTAAACTAAGCCAACACAGACATGGAGAAATGAGATTCTGCCTGTAGGGATTCTGCAATTAGCAGTACAGAGAATAGGCAAGAGGGGGCTGGAATCTGCTGGTTGAAGCTAGCAAAGCAACCAAGGTATTATGAACAAATAGAGATGGAACAGTAATAGAATGGGAAGAGGTCAAGAAGACGTTTGGACTGCAGACTAGAGATTGCCTTCCTTATCAAGGATTCATATCATAGTACAGGCAAAAAGAATGGGATAGGGGAATCCTAAATGAAAGATCTGCATTGGCTGAGTTTTTAGTTGAATGTAAAACAGAAGCTGCTGTTAAAAAAGGAATAATTAATTAGGGCATACGAAATATTGCAGAATAACTATCGTAATAAATCCGATAAGGTCAGAAAATATTGGGAAGAGAGATTAGATAAGCAATGCTCAAAGAAACAATGAGAGAACATATATTTGGCTCCCAAATATGCAGTGTAATGTAGAAGAGTTAGGATTTTTACCTGGAAGGGTTTGCAGATACCTTTATACCCCAAGCAGACTCCAGAATTTTTCCTTGGGTAGATAGCAAATGTTGGAGATGTAATGGAAACGAAAAAGATACCTGAGATCATATATTCTCAGAGTGTAATGAACTGGAAGATTTTAAAAATCCCCATACAGAGTACTATGTCAGGAATACTGTGTGTGGAAATGAGTATAACCAAGGAAGCAATTGTTTTGAGCTGGGATACATGGTCTGAATTACTTAGAAATTGTAAGGCATTGCTAATTTTAATTCTGGTGGCTGCCAAAAAAGCAAGTACTACAAAATGGAAATTAAAGTTTAAACCAGTCATACTTGAAGTAGTGAATATTCTGATAAATATGATAGAACAGGAAGTGGGACCCTTAGAAAGAGGTAGGAGTAAATTACATAGAAAAAAATGGAAATTGTGGAAACAATACAGGCAAAAAATGGTTTTGAGGGGTTCAGGCACATAGACATTTCCCTGTGGTACAATTGGTTGGGGACACATGGCTGAACTGACATTCAGCTGCAGCTAAATGTCACTTTAGCCATGTGTCCCAAAATAAGTGTACCACAGGGAAATGTCTCCCTGCCTAGGTGCTGGAATACATTTTTGAGGAGGAATGTGGTTTAAGAGAAGGCAAGAGCTGAACAATGTATGTAACGCTGGTTTGTTTCTGTTGTACAGAACAATATATTTGATGTATGTATAATGTTTGCAAATGCGAACTTGTTAATATGGTTTGATTACTTTTATATAAATTTAAGTGTGCCTGTGTCACAGGTGAGTCAATAAAGGTGTTAAAAAAGAAAAAGCTTGCATAAGCCATTCCGGTGGCATAGAGGGATAAAGCCCTGACTACAGATTAGCTGACCAAGGTTCGGTTAGCAGATTGGGTGACTGACAGATCCACAGGAGTGGATAGGTGTGCCCATCCGGAGGTGGGGTGGTGGGATGATGGATGCCTGGGTGTTCCTGTAAGTGATCTCAGGTGGAGGCTGAAGATTCTGATGCAGGGTGATGTAGTCCAAAGAGGATAAAAGGGTGGAGATATGGCCGAGTGTCTATGGAGGTGGGGCAAAATGTTGCACACTCCAATTGCATGTGTACCCCTTGAGCATAACTACATAGCTGTCACTCATCTGGTCATGATAACACAGACGAACATTTGTGGGTTCTGTTCAAGCAGCTTTATTACACACAAACACATTAGCAATGAGGCTTTGTAACTTAAACTTAAACTTCTAAACAGACTACCACACTCATACATGTTAGCATTCTGGCTGTTCTCTCAAATGGCACTGCTGCCTGCACGTGCTCAATATTTATATGCATGTGCTACATCTGGAAATGCTTCTTCAAGGTACATACACACGCTCTGATCTACGTTAGCCATAGAGGGTAGGGGGTAGGCCAAATAAGCCTGCATGCTGCCTGCACAGCCCCATCTTTTGTAGGGTAAGCTGGAGGAAGTTGAAAGGAAGCTGGTAGATCTGGCATTGGATGTGGAGCACAGCAATAGCAGACCAAGTGAAAAAGTACTTGCACTAAAAAAGAAATGCGCTTAAATGGTGGAATCAGCAGATGTAAATCCAGGAATTCTTTCCAGACACTCACCACATATTCCTCAGACACAGTTTGGTGGAGCTTATTTAGAGGAACTGAGAATCCAGGGAGCACAGGACTAGAACCAGAGGAAAAGAACAAGTGACAAAGAAATGATGGTGGTAGTCCTAGCAGTAGAGGTTTTCAAAACATTTTGGCAACCAAGGATCTTCCACATCATAGCTTATAATGTAATTGTGATATGTTGCATCAGAAAATCGTGGTGAGGATGGTAGAGGGATCACACTTACCTCTTATGCAGGTTGGCCTTTTCAGCATGGGATCAAGTCTAGGAGTCTGGGATGACTGTCAGATCATTATAACATAACAGATCATGACTAACACAAGTCCCTGAAAAGAAATTTAATCAGCCTGTTTCACTGGCTGTTGGGTTCCCTTGTCTACATGTTGCTCCGTAAGGCAGGTCCACACATTGGCTTAGTAGCGAACAGGTCCTCAAGCTCATATACTATTTATATATCTTACATCTGTGAGGATAGCTGTGACAGTGCAGCCTCATCCACTGAGGTGACAGTTTTTTGGGTCTTACTGAGACCTGTCACCAAATATCCCTGGCATTTTGTTTTAAACTCATTGCATGTACTTAGTACTGTACTCTTGTCTTGGTAGGGTTTTAACATATTTAAATGGTAGGGTTTGCATTTCCATTTAATACCTGACAACTGCATCACACAACCAACATTACATCTCTCCCAATCTTGACAGCTCCCCCCCCCCTTTGCTTGTTTACAGCTTATTCTGCCAATCAGGAGTAAGCACTATTGCTTTTTGTCCAACAGTATACTCTCAGGCTTTTGCTTTTCTATCCTACCATGCTTTTTAAAGGTTCATAGGTTTGTACTAGGCTAATGACCACTAGGGCCTTTTTAAGCCTAGCCATGCATCCCAAATCTCTGACAAGTTCTGGTACCCTTGATAAATGTAAGCAGGTATTTGGAAGATGAAACATTTACAAACAAGGGCCTGGGAAATGAACCATTTACAGCTGCCTGTGTCCATTAGAGACATAAGTGCCAAACTAGGGATGAATTTCCTGTTCCCATCCAATTGTCCAAGTTGCACTTGAATTGGGTTAGGGAGAAACTCTGCTTTACATGGATGGGGAGCCTGTTTCAGAGAAGGGGTAGTCTCTGGGATGCATACCTGTCTCTCCAGCCAGTCTTGTTTATATCCCAAGTAGGATTTAAGTCTTTATAACAGATAATTCTGGTGCTGTTTGTTTTGTGGATATGCAGTAGGTCCACCAAATTGAGGTCTGACAATGTACTGTATGCCAGGCAAGGATCTCCTCTCAACAGCCTGTAGGAGACAGAATACAGTGATAGGGCTTTTTGTTGTTAGTAGGCTTTTTCTAAGTACTCCTTTGCCAACTTCATGCGCTGCCTAACTTTAGCCTTGAAACTCCGCATATAATCCACAGCAAACCTCCTTGTGAGAACCAAATTCTTTGTCCAGTTTACCAAGTATTAGGTCTAGAGGCTCCCTTGCTTTGTGACCATAAAGGAACTAAAATAGCAAAAAAAAGTGGATTCTTGGGCATCCCTGTAGGCAAAAGTTAGATGGGGTAGGTTTTCTCTCTATCCTGCAAATGTCATCATTATGATCTTAACAGCGTAGTTGAACCTCTACAACAAACCAGTGAGGATGGTAAAGGATAAATTTTAATTGTTTTAGCCTACAATGCTTCTAAAATGAAGTCAGAAGATCTAACATGAAGTTAGCTACCCTCTGTCCATTAGTATTTCCCAAGGAAAACCCATCCTGCTGAAAATTTCTAGCAAAGCATTTGCTATGCTTTCTGTCAGAATAGAGGACAAAGTAACTGCCTCGGAGTACCTAGTAAAATTATCTACTGTCACCAATACATTCCTCTTTCCTATGGTGCTTCTGATACTAAGAGTCTCTACAGTTGCCATAGCTACACTTTCTTAAAAGGTTCCTCCATAACAGCACCAAAACAGCCTTAGTTTCTTGTTATGACCTTTCCAATTTCTGACTCTGGCCAGAAATCTTGCAGCACCCTCTCAGACTTTTTGCAATTCCTAGCCAATAATAATTTTGCATAAACCTCCTTTTTGTGCATTTTATGCTCAAATGACCAGAATAAGAACTAATCAGGGGCTGTGGCCTGAAATGCTATTTGGTAGGCCCTTGGGATTACCAGGTGCTGTATCAGTTCTTCCTCTATACATCCTTCAGGAGTACAGAAAAATAATAATACTGTCTCAGTATAGAGCCCCCTTTCGCCGTTGAAATTTAGAAGCTTCCTTGGCTACCTCATCTTAAATCCTTTAAGATAGAATCTGAGAGCTATGCTAATCTTAGCTTTCTCATTGTGATCTTTCCCATTTTTCCTTTCAGTTTTAATCTGATACTTCAGACAACAGTGTCTCAGATTAAGCTAACTCCACTAGTGCAGAGAGAGAATTGCTTGAATATGACTTAAACCAGAATTCAACTAGCAGCTTAAGTGCTTATTAGAGCTGGTGTGAGGCAAAGAAGAATGACATGTCTTAAGCTTGCTCACCTCTCCTTGGGTGTAGAGTCTGGAAGTACATGTCCTGGTACATCCTCCTTGGCAGAATCTCCAGAGGAGCTTCTTGTTGTCTACAAGAGGGAGAGGTCCTGACCACACTGCATGCAGAGGTTTGAATGTTAGTCCCAAGACTCACTACATACCTCCCCTGGCATGTTATAGGCAAGCTGAGGGGAGTTATTGGGCTAAATAAGAAAAAAACCCAGTGGTTGCCTAAATGAAGGTTCACATGATCAGCTCTCACTTATTGGGTAGGAGAAGACCACCTCATGACAATAAACTTGGTCAACTGGCAAATAGAAAAATGTCTTGACATTTAGACTTACTGCTACCAAACATAATTTTGCCTGAAGTAACTGTGGTCCTAGTTTAGAGTTCCTACTATTACTTAGCTTTTTTCCTGAAATAGGCACATCACTTCATTACCAGTCCAAATAAATCTAGCCAGTGGCACCTGAAAGGTTTCCTTTCCTTAGCCTTACCAGAAAGTGTGGTCTGGCAAGTAATGTTCCTCTATAACAGCTGTAGACTTAAAAATAGTTATGTCTCAATGTCCAAGTTGGATGCACACCAATCAGCAGCTTAAGTTCAGGTCTCCCAGGATGAAAATAGAAACTGAGAAAACGGAGCCAGTGAAATTTGATTTATATAGGGGTGATTTATTAACATTCTATAATGTGTCTCTTGGTATTGAGTTTTAAGCCACAGCTTTAGCACCAAGCATCTATCCATGTTAGACCTTCCTGAAGGGTGTTCTTATCTTGGGGGCTATTCAGTGACTGCTCCTAGTTTGCAATCATCTGTGAACTTGGTTAGCCAGAGGCATTTCACATAGGCTTTGACATCAGAGAAGTAGATGCCAGAGAGGCGTTGGCCTAGCACAGAGCCCTGGGGGGAACCTGCAATGGTGACTGACTACTTTGTGGAGGTGGCCTCATCAGTTCTAACCTCCTGGGTCCTATAAGTGAGCTACCTAGCTATCCAACGTGACCCTCATCCATTACCTTAGTGTCCACCAGATTCATTAAGCATGACCTTCCTTTGACAGAGACAAACTGGGATAGATCCAGTGTCTGGAGGTCTCCTATGTCCTTGTTGATAATTTCCTTGATAATTCTTTCCATGGCTTTGCAAATAAGACTAGTCAGACTAATGGGTCTCTAAATTTTGAGGATCTATTGAAGGTCCTCCTCTCTTATGAAGGATGATGACCATTGCAGTCCTTCATTCACGTTGCATAAAGCCTATTTTATATCTGTAGTTAAATAATGACTCCAGGGGTCCTGATGAGTCATATTTTAGACTATTCAGGAGGTATCCTGAGATGTTATCAGGGCCCATTGAAGCCCTGTTCTTGGCTTTAGCAAGTGCAGTTAATACATGCTCCTTTGTTATAGTTGGAGGGGTTATGCTTGAGAGTATTGTTTGGGTAATCGGGGGTAAGAGGAGGGTAAAGCTGGAACTGAATTTGTCCACTAACAGATTTGCTATATTGCCGGGCTCGTGACGTGGCACCATTAACCACCAGTTCAACACATTGCTGTTTGCTGCCCACGAGGTTTCTGACATAGCTAAAGAAGACCTTATAGTTATCTTTCACCTGGAAGGCTACTTAACTTCAAAATTGGCTTTCTTGACCTAATTAGCCCTCTTAGTTGCCTAGTTTGATGAGAGAGTTTTTATCTTTATGGGAATTACTCTTCCTGATTTTTTACCATAATTTCTTTCGTATTTGTTGTACAGCCTGTAAATTTGGAATGCCACCAGGGTGGTTTGTTTCTGGGGCTAATCCTAGACTTGTTTCTGGAAGGTACAGCAGTGTCTATGCAGACATTGACATGGTTGTATAGAGTTTCTGAGAGCAATTCAGCATAGACTGCTGTGTTCTTGGGGTTTGGGGGGCATTATATTTTGACAAACCATTACTTAATATAACAGCAAACGAGTATAAAACACCAGGTTCCAGAATCCAGAAGCCAAAATAAACGTGAACGTATTTTATTAAAATTCCGTTTTCGCTTCCACTAAGGTAGAAGCTTCATCAGACAAAAACACAACACCAATTAGTTCAATTTAAACACATATCTAATTATGTCATTTCCTTGACTACCAAACGGTAGTTTCTATCAACAGGTTTCATATTATGTTATTTTAATAACCACAGTTTAAATTCAACTAGATCACAACCATGTATATGTATATTTGTGAACTTCTTAAACCATATAAGAAGGTGATGATTACCATATTGTGTATATGCATAATACTATTATTACATAATTATCAATTCCTAACAAATACTATAAGTTTAAAACTAGGATAAAATAATTAACAATAAGTTCATTAATCATTAAAATTAAAATTAAAATTATTCCTAGGCTCATGCCTATCGCAGGTAACTTTTATATTTTAAAAAAGCAGAAATGTTACAGGCTTCGTTTAAACCTGGTGTGGAAAAGGCATCTAACAGTAGTTGCCATTCTAATTCTCTAATTTCGAGGAGAAGGGATTGAGGTCCCCCTCTTAGTCCTACATTGACCATGTCAATCCCCATAAAGTGAAAATTATGTCCAGAATTGTTTACAATGTGCTTAGCAAGGGCATTTTCTGTCTTTTTGTTTTTAATTGCATATTTATGTTGGTAAACACGGTCTCGTAATCTACGGTCCGTTTTACCAACATAAAATGCATGACAGCAATCACACATTGCGACATAAATAACTGATTTAGTCAAACAATTTATTTTATGTTTGACAAAATACTTTTTTCCTTTTATGGTAAAAGAACTCCCCACTTTCAAAAGGCCACACAAATTGCAAGAACCACAAGTGAATGAACCAATCTGTCTAGATGAAAACGGTGGAGGATCAGTGTTTTGTAGCAGGTCTTTTACGTTACTACCTCTCCTGAAAATAAAGGATGGGTAGGGGCCCAAAATGTTGGATAAGGAACCACTATTTTCGATAAAATGCCAATTTTTCTTAATAATGGCACAAATATCTTTAATGTGATTGTTATAAGTAATGACTAAGCTGGTTTTATAGTCGCATCTTGGCTCCTGATACATTACTACAATATCCCCCATTCTATTTTGTGGAGGTGTGTTTCCCGGATTTAAAGAATCCAATGAAGGATTAACAGTTATCCTAGTGTTGATTTTATTAATCTCAAGGATAGGTTTATAAAATCCGTTTTCTCTCTTAAATGTGACCTCTTCCACAATATTGTTTAATAAATCAATAGGGTAACCCCTATTCTGGAACATAACTATTAGACCTGCACACTCATCATTGAAGGCCGCATTAGTGCTGCACATACGTGCAGCTCTGACAAGTTGGCCTTTGATAATGGATTTCTTTTGTTTCCAGGGGTGGCAGCTGGAGAAATGCAGAAAACTATTACAGTACGTTTGCTTTCTATAAATTGTAGACAAGAAAGCATTGTTATCGAGGTCTTTTGTCAGTTTGACGTCAAGATAATCAATTTCAGAAGATGAAAATTTATGCGTGAATTTTAAAAAAGTGGAAGTAGTATTCATGTATTCAACTAACTCACAGCACACTTCTTCATCTCCTGATATAAGTAAAAATACATCATCTAAGAAACGTGTATACACCTTTATGATGTTTTTAAATCTAAAGTTGTTTAATAGACAGGTGTTCTCCCAGTAAGCTACAACAAGGTTTGATACACTCCCACCACAGGGGGAACCCATGGCGATACCTCTTTTTTGTAAATAATAACCATTATTAAAGATGAAAAAGTTAGAAGATAAAATAATGTCTAACAACAATGTAACCACATCAATTTCATCTCTGGAAGCGTTTAAGCTTAAAAGCATCAGCTCCACCCATTCGACCGCCTCTTGATGTGGGATAGAGGTATAGAGATCAACCACATCAATGGTTAAAAAATTGAGGTTAGAGTCGAATGGGATATCATTAATGGTTTTCAAAAAAGACCAAGAGTCTTTACAAATTTGAGGTATCAAGCCAAGGTATTTTGAGATGATGGAATCTACTACTCTGGCGCACGGGTGGGTAATAGAATTTCTCCCGTCTACTAGGGCACGCATAGGTGGGTCACTTAGGTTTTTGTGAATTTTTGGGATCCCAAACATAATTGGGATCCTTGGGAATGAGATGTTGATGAAGTTAAAAGTCTCCACATCGATTCTCCCATCAATAAACAAATCCCTAAAGTACCCTTTGATCTTGTTCATTTGCCCTGACATCTTGTTTAACGAAGATGCCGCGTAGGCGGGAGAATTTAAAACTAATGACATTCTATCTATGTAGTCTTCTTTATCAAGAACGACTAAACCTCCACCCTTGTCGGGTCTAATAACCCTGATAGGTAGCTTACACAAATCTTTTAAAGCTGCCAACTGGTTAGGTGTAGTATTGTTCTGGCGGTCAAACCATTTAGTATTTTCAACAAATTGTCTTAAATCCAATTCGCATACATTTTCAAAAATATTCAGTATGGGATGCAACGGAGGGTTGAAGACACTTAATAACTTAAATAAAGGCCTATCTCCTGATGTTACACCATTAAACAATACTTTAAGGTTTAAAGAACGGACAAAGCATTTCAAGTCAACCAATAATTTAGGTAAATTCAATTTCTGATCTGGTACAAATGTAAGACCGTAGGCCAACAGGTCAACCAAATCTTTATCAATGGTGACTTGTGAGAAATTATAGACGTTGAAGTCACCCTTAGAATTTGTTAGAATAGTCAATTTCGAAGGAATGGTAGTATCTTCTGGATTCTGGAACCTGGTGTTTTATACTCGTTTGCTGTGATTTTCAGTGGTTGTTTCTGCCTTTACCTAGTATGTCTGTCAACGGTCCGACGAGTCCAAGAACACCAGTGTTATTCGGGTCTGCTGATAACCCGAACACGGAAGATCCAAAGAGCACTGATGTGCTTTTAGCACTGCTTACGCAACGAATTGAAGCACTTCACTCCCGTTTGGATATTATTGACAACAACAGAGCGCCTGGTACTTGGAGCTTGGGCTCTAATTTACCTACCCTTGTTCAAATCAGTACACCGAGTGGATTTCTGGACACAATTCCACCGGGACAACCTCAACAAATGCTTTCCCGTTCTGTGAATAACAACACAGAACAGATACATGCTGACGGAAGAAACTATGTTGCAGTGTGTTTGAACGATAACAACAGTAACAGTTATTGACAGCATAACCATGATGTTCATGATATCAGGCAGAACATCGTACCTGCTTGTAATAACAACGTTGTTCAGAACAACCCTGGGCTTATTGGTGCGCCGACTTTCTCGCAGTGGGCCGGGAACCTCGAGGCCTTTGATTTTGGTAATTCCCATCCACAAGGAGCACCGGCCACAGGGGTGGTCAGGCAAGGTAACTGTGTTGACAACATTGCAGAAAATCTTAAAATCCTTGACAGTAACATGTTGAAAATAAAGAGACTTCAACTTGAGGTCTCTTATTTTAATCAATGTATAAAAGAAAAGTTAGTGCCTAAAGGCTTAAGATGTTCATTTGTTCCAACTGGCCTTTTCCACGATTCAAAATTTACAAACGACCTTGCTAGCCTTTTTGACAAACAAGGCTTGGAATTGTTACAACTAATGGTCACACATTACTCTAATTACATTACCATACTTTTAGCAGAAACAAGTGAACTTGATGAAAAAATAAAAATTGACATAAACTTTATTCGGTACAAGTACGACTATGACCGCATCTTTCAGAGTATCGATGCACTATTGGTCAAACTGAAATCGAATAAAGTCAAAAAACTTATAAGAGATAGGCAAGCTTATGCTAACAACACTGTCTATCCTAATCTTTATAAGAATAGCCCTAAAATAAATAAACTTGCTGGTACAGATGGTAAAAGTGGTGGCAGCAAAGATGCAATGGTCAGTGATACAGTATGTATAGAAGAAGAACAGGACATTGATGATGGAGATGAAGGTCCTTCTTCTCAAGGACCGAGAAGGAGTAGTAGGATCAAATCAAACTATGACCATCAAGGGACTCGCCCTAATTATAAAGGCCAAGGCAAACCTTTTTTAGGGCGCAAGAACTTCCAAAGACAACGGAACAAGAACAACTACAAATAGAGACTTTTGACTCTTCTTATAATGAAGATACTACCATTCCTTCGAAATTGACTATTCTAACAAATTCTAAGGGTGACTTCAACGTCTATAATTTCTCACAAGTCACCATTGATAAAGATTTGGTTGACCTGTTGGCCTACGGTCTTACATTTGTACCAGATCAGAAATTGAATTTACCTAAATTATTGGTTGACTTGAAATGCTTTGTCCGTTCTTTAAACCTTAAAGTATTGTTTAATGGTGTAACATCAGGAGATAGGCCTTTATTTAAGTTATTAAGTGTCTTCAACCCTCCGTTGCATCCCATACTGAATATTTTTGAAAATGTATGCGAATTGGATTTAAGACAATTTGTTGAAAATACTAAATGGTTTGACCGCCAGAACAATACTACACCTAACCAGTTGGCAGCTTTAAAAGATTTGTGTAAGCTACCTATCAGGGTTATTAGACCCGACAAGGGTGGAGGTTTAGTCGTTCTTGATAAAGAAGACTACATAGATAGAATGTCATTAGTTTTAAATTCTCCCGCCTACGCGGCATCTTCGTTAAACGAGATGTCAGGGCAAATGAACAAGATCAAAGGGTACTTTAGGGATTTGTTTATTGATGGGAGAATCGATGTGGAGACTTTTAACTTCATCAACATCTCATTCCCAAGGATCCCAATTATGTTTGGGATCCCAAAAATTCACAAAAACCTAAGTGACCCACCTATGCGTGCCCTAGTAGACGGGAGAAATTCTATTACCCACCCGTGCGCCGGAGTAGTAGATTCCATCATCTCAAAATAACTTGGCTTGATACCTCAAATTTGTAAAGACTCTTGGTCTTTTTTGAAAACCATTAATGATATCCCATTCGACTCTAACCTCAATTTTTTAACCATTGATGTGGTTGATCTCTATACCTCTATCCCACATCAAGAGGCGGTCGAATGGGTGGAGCTGATGCTTTTAAGCTTAAACGCTTCCAGAGATGAAATTGATGTGGTTACATTGTTGTTAGACATTATTTTATCTTCTAACTTTTTCATCTTTAATAATGGTTATTATTTACAAAAAGAGGTATCGCCATGGGTTCCCCTGTGGTGGGAGTGTATCAAACCTTGTTGTAGCTTACTGGGAGAACACCTGTCTATTAAACAACTTTAGATTTAAAAACATCATAAAGGTGTATACACGTTTCTTAGATGATGTATTTTTACTTATATCAGGAGATGAAGAAGTGTGCTGTGAGTTAGTTGAATACATGAATACTACTTCCACTTTTTTAAAATTCACGCATAAATTTTCATCTTCTGAAATTGATTATCTTGACGTCAAACTGACAAAAGACCTCGATAACAATGCTTTCTTGTCTACAATTTATAGAAAGCAAACGTACTGTAATAGTTTTCTGCATTTCTCCAGCTGCCACCCCTGGAAACAAAAGAAATCCATTATCAAAGGCCAACTTGTCAGAGCTGCACGTATGTGCAGCACTAATCGACCTTCAATGATGAGTGTGCAGGTCTAATAGTTATGTTCCAGAATAGGGGTTACCCTATTGATTTATTAAACAATATTGTGGAAGAGGTCACATTTAAGAGAGAAAACGGATTTTATAAACCTATCCTTGAGATTAATAAAATCAACACTAGGATAACTGTTAATCCTTCATTGGATTCTTTAAATCCGGGAAACACACCTCCACAAAATAGAATGGGGGATATTGTAGTAATGTATCAGGAGCCAAGATGTGACTATAAAACCAGCTTAGTCATTACTTATAACAATCACATTAAAGATATTTGTGCCATTATTAAGAAAAATTGGCATTTTATCGAAAATAGTGGTTCCTTATCCAACATTTTGGGCCCCTACCCATCCTTTATTTTCAGGAGAGGTAGTAACTTAAAAGACCTGCTACAAAACACTGATCCTCCACCGTTTTCATCTAGACAGATTGGTTCATTCACTTGTGGTTCTTGCAATTTGTGTGGCCTTTTGAAAGTGGGGAGTTCTTTTACCATAAAAGGAAAAAAGTATTTTGTCAAACATAAAATAAATTGTTTGACTAAATCAGTTATTTATGTCGCAATGTGTGATTGCTGTCATGCATTTTATGTTGGTAAAACAGACCGTAGATTACGAGACCGTGTTTACCAACATAAATATGCAATTAAAAACAAAAAGACAGAAAATGCCCTTGCTAAGCACATTGTAAACAATTCTGGACATAATTTTCACTTTATGGGGATTGACATGGTCAATGTAGGACTAAGAGGGGGACCTCAATCCCTTCTCCTCGAAATTAGAGAATTAGAATGGCAACTACTGTTAGATGCCTTTTCCACACCAGGTTTAAACGAAGCCTGTAACATTTCTGCTTTTTTAAAATATAAAAGTTACCTGCGATAGGCATGAGCCTAGGAATAATTTTAATTTTAATTTTAATGATTAATGAACTTATTGTTAATTATTTTATCCTAGTTTTAAACTTATAGTATTTGTTAGGAATTGATAATTATGTAATAATAGTATTATGCATATACACAATATGGTAATCATCACCTTCTTATATGGTTTAAGAAGTTCACAAATATACATATACATGGTTGTGATCTAGTTGAATTTAAACTGTGGTTATTAAAATAACATAATATGAAACCTGTTGATAGAAACTACCGTTTGGTAGTCAAGGAAATGACATCATTAGCTATGTGTTTAAATTGAACTAATTGGTGTTGTGTTTTTGTCTGATGAAGCTTCTACCTTAGTGGAAGCGAAAACGGAATTTTAATAAAATACGTTCACGTTTATTTTGGCTTCTGGATTCTGGAACCTGGTGTTTTATACTCGTTTGCTGTGATTTTCAGTGGTTGTTTCTGCCTTTACCTAGTATTACTTAATATAAGGTAATTTGACTTGGAATAGTTTCTAACTGTTACTGGTTTTAGTGGGAGTATGGAGTTGATTTTGATTTTGAAGGAGACAGCTTTATGATCGAACCTTACCAGGGAGGATGAGATATTGGGGGGGGGTGCAGCATGCAGACATGTGGTCAAAACCTAAAATAAAGGGTGGACAAGGACCCAAAACTAGGGACAGGTTTTAAAAAATTGCTTTTTTAAGTGTAGAAAGTTGCTAATTTAGCATGTTTTGTATTAGCATATATTTTTCTGAAGAATATAAAGTCAGAAACTCAAATGTGTGTCATTATTTAGTGACTTCAGTCCTCAGTGATTTGCCAGAAAACCACACATTTTATGAGGAACAGACCAAAAAATGCAGCAAAAATCTGGACATTCTGTGAAAGTTTGGACAGTTGAGAGGTATGGGGTGCAGCATTCTCCCATACATGTCAGCACAATGTCCATTAGAATAACCCACCCTGCAAATTCCAAGGGTATGCCCTCAAATATTCTATTTGTTGTGTTCTACTTTGAAATAGAGTAGTGGCAAGCACACATTCTGGGACGCTTCCAGTACATCCTCCCACTGTTTCCTCCCACCTAACTTTACCCCCTTCTATTTATGGTGTTTACTGGTCCAGCTACTGCTTTTGTAGTACATAGTAACCAAAGAACCCTGTCTACCTAACTGTAGTCTATGTACCACAATATTAACAGCCCGAATGCAAACCTTGATATTGGCTGCACAGACACGTGCTGTAGACCATTGTTTCAGTCGATAAACAGATATTTGCCTCCATTTCTAAGCCAAACTAAGGACAACTCTTTAAATAGTTCTACCCACCTGGGGCAAGGTAACCTCTTCTACTGATAGCTTTTTGGGTTGAGCGGCTCTTCTGTGATGGCTCAACACACTCCATTCCCCCTCGTTACACTTGGGCTCATTCCACTCTCCTACCCTAACCCCATTCCCACCCACCTCTGCTTTCTTCTAGGTTTACACCTACCATTATCTTACTCCTAAAGCTAGTTATCCAATTACAAATATTCCACCTCCATACATCCAATTAACAGCAAAACCTCACCCATTACTACACTAACTTCAATTCAGAGCTTTACAATCTGCTTCCTACTGCCCATTCCACTACCCCCCCTCTAGAACTCAAATTAAGCCATGTCACAAAAAATGTTCTCCATTCCCTCTAACTTGCTTCTAACATTATTCATCAGTCTCCTAATCCACATCACCTCCCTGAACTACCCCCCCCAAACCCAGTAACATCTACATACTCTACTCTTGCTCTACAACATGACAACCCCACAGAAAGCTTTAGTAATGTATCAACCAGCCTAATTCAGCATCACATTATGCATCTCGCAAAACTCAAAATCCTTCCCGACAGCATCACCAGGAAACCTAACTTCTACAAAATAGTCCACAATAATAAACCTACCCAGTACCTCAAACATTACCTCTCCATCCAACACAATCTACCTCTGTGTGGGAACATCCACCCCAACCCAAGGCCCCCAACTTCGGCTTCCTCTGCTGAAAGACTAAACCCTAAAAATATCCTTCTAGTAACTGTAGACACACATAGTATCTGTAAGAAAACCACAGAATTTCATGCATGGTTAAGTCAGTACAACCAGATATTCTAATAATCACAGATGCTTGGCTAAAACCCCATATCCATGATATTGAAATAACACCCTCAGGTTATACTATATTTAGAAAAGATAGAACCAACAAAAAAGGTGGTGGGGAAGCCTTAATCTGTCCTAACACCATCATGATCACACCTTTCCCTAAAGAAACGCTAACTTCAGCAATGCTGAAATTCTAATTGTAACCCTATAAATTAACAAAACAAAACAAATATGCATTGTTGGATCATTTATACCCCCAGGCAAAACATCCAAACTATGGAAGATATCCTGTCCTGGATATCAGAAAACATCAGTAATGAAACTAATTATGGGAGATACCAGTATCAACTGGCAAGATCTGTTGATTGACTCCCCTACTAATAGCATAAACCTCTATGGTTATACCCAGCTCATTACCAATGCCCACCCGTATGCATAACAGCAATACCCTCGGTACAACTCTTGACTGGATATCAGTTTCTAATCCTGACAAATACTCTAATCCTTAGACTGTACTCAGTACTCTTAGTGACTACCTACCCATATTCATAGCCTATCCATATTCATAAATAGATCCACACAACAAATTACAAGAACCCACCAACAAAACAAAACCATCAGAAACATCAGGAATTTATATATCATTTATTTATATATACATAAATTTATATATATTTATAAACAAAAATATAAATAGGAATAGGAATTCAGGCCGTAATGAGAAGATGCTCACCCTCAAGCCAGCTGATGTCCAGAGGGCACTGCACAGAATTAATCTGAGAAAAGCAGCTGGGCCTTAAAACATCCTAGGGCATGTGCTCAGGGACTACACAGTCCAACTAACAATGTCCTCATGGATATCTTCGGTGATTCTCTGAGTCAACAAATAGTTCCAAAATAAATGATTTATGGATACAAAGATCATTCCATTACTAACGAAGTCTCCACCATCTTGCCTAAATGACTACCACCCTGTAGCCCTCACTTCCACTGTGATTAAATGTTTTGAAAGGCTGGTCAAGGACGCTGTAACATCTGGGCTGCCTGCTGATCTTGACCCTCTGCAGTTTGCTTACCGAGCAAACCACTCTATGGCAGATGCCATCTCTCTAGCACTCCATCTATCGGTGGAACACCTTGAGAATAAAAACACCTACGCGAGGGTACTATTCATTAACTTCAGCTCTGCTATAACACAGTCATCCCTCTTCATTTGGTAATGAAGCATCTCCAACTAGGCATCAACACTCCAATTTGTAACTAGATTCGTGACTTTCTCACAGACAAACCTCAAAGTGTGCGCAGGACATAACTCCTTAGATATCATCACTCTTAACACTGGAGTCCCACAAGAATGTGTACTAAGTCCTGTGCTGTTCACCATGTTAACACATGGTTACACATCCAGATACAATACAAATCACATTGTTTGCTGATGAAACAACGGTGGTGGGCCTCATCAGTAATGACGGAACAGTATATAGAAATGAAGTGGAGTAACTGATTCGCTGGTGTGGAAATAACTAAGCACTAAATGTGAACAAGACAAAAGAGATAATTGTGAACTACAGGAAAAACTGCAAGGAACATTCTCCTCTCACCATCAATGGGGAAACAGTGGAAAGAGTGAGAAGCACAAAGTTTCTGGGAGTGCACATTGTTTTGGAACACAAATACAAATGCCATAGTCAAGAAAGCGCACCAGAGATTGCACTTTTTAAGAAGGCTGAGGAGAGCAAATCTCCCATCAACAGTTCTCACTACCTTCTACAGAGGCACTATAGAAAGCATCCTGACAAACAACCTCACAGTATGGTATGGAAGATGCTCTACTGCTGAGCGCAAATCCCTCCAAAGAGTGGTGAAGACAACCAAGAGGATCATTTAAGACCACCTTACCACCTATCCACGACTTGTGCTTATCCAGATGTCTCAGCAGGGCCAGAGGAATAATTAGACTGCACTCACCCTGCTTACAGACTGTTCCTGCATCTATCATCTGGAAAGCGCTTCCGAAGCATATGTTTTACGAGATTCAGGAATGGCTTCTTCCCCAATGTCATCAGGCTGCTGAACTCTAGTAACCACTACACTCCATGATGGCTACCTGGATCAGTAGAAACTGTCTCAAATTGTGCATTAACCTGGTTACCAGTCTCATCTAATACTTAGTGCAATATTCACCATGACTGTTACTTATAGGCAGTAGCAATGCAGTAAAATATCTCTTCTTTCAGTGCAATACATGTTGCAAATTAGTAAATTAACTATAGTGCAATACTCTAGGGTCCACAGTGCAATACTCTAATGTTCACAAATGTCTCGTTCTGTGCAAGGATCAATGCAATGTCTTAACCAAGTACCTGTGCAATACTAAAGTCTCATGCAAGCAAGTGTTCAGTTCGAAAAGTGTTAAAATGTATTTCTAATTATGTACAATATTAGTCTGTCTACCTGCATGTCCGTGATGTAATAGCTAAGGTGTTATAAGTGTAAATGTCTGTGAAAATAGTCTGTATGTTGTCTGCACATTGAGTCTGGCGACACAGAATTTCGATCAGTTTTTGCACTTATGTGATTTCTGAATGACAATAAAGTTTACTTTGACTTCGAATTTAGATCAACAAAGATTTAACAAAATCCTAAAACACACTAACTGGAATCCACTAAAACACTACCACTAGAAGATACTCTTGAATACTTCAGCAATGTATTTCTAAATACCCTTGACAGCCTAGCCCCCCTCCACACCAAAAGAATAAAAAACTAATCATGCTCCCTGGCTAACAAAAAATAACAAACAACATTTACAAGGTAGTGATAAAGCCTGGAAGGAATGGCACAATAACAAATCTGATACTAACCTAATCAAATGTAAATGGCTATGAAACAAAGCAATTGGCTAAGCTTCTGGTGTCATTCAAAGGGGATTCAGTGTCTGTCAGCCTGAGACGACATGCTCGACAAGTCTCGTTGCTTCTCAAGAGACTGCTTACACCTTTCACCCCTAGGCTTTTGAATACTGGCCAAGGCTCTTGCTGCCCCCATAGTGCCTTTTTTTAGGCAAGGCTGAAAAGTCAAACCCACCTCCGTAAACAGCACAAATAAAAAAATGAGGGTTATGCAACTCAACGCCAGGAGTTTAAATCTAAAAATGCACGTGCTTGAGGCACTCCTCAGTATGGAGAACGTCGACATCTGTGCAGTAACTGAAACCTGGTTCAAGGCTCCACAGAGCACCCCAGCACTACCGGGCTACAACTCATACCATGTATTCCGGCCACAGAACATGGACTGAAACACAAAAGGAAGGGGTGTATCCATATTCATCAAGGATACCTACACCTCCAGGTTAGTGGCGCAGCATGATACCTCTGAGATCATCCATGTGCAACTAACACCGGGCAAATCTGCAATGCAAATTGATGGCTGCTACAGATAACCCTCCATGACCCAGGACCACCACTCCGCCTTTCTGGAGACGCTGGAAAACATGAAGGTCCAACCAAACACCCTGATATTGGGCAATTTCAATTACCCTATCATTAACTGGAAAAACTACTCAAGTACAAACTCCCAGGTCCAGCGCTTCCTGGAATTTATCAACTCAAATGCCCTGGATCAGCTGGTAAACTCCTCTACCAGAGGTGAAAACATATTGGACCTGGTCATCACCAACATGGGCGACAGGTGTTCCACACCGGAGGTCAACCCATCACTAGTTAGATCAGACCATAAATTAATCACTCTGGATGTCCACACCACACCACCACCCCCAACCAAGGAAACCACAGTGAAAAACTTTTCTGTAGCAAACTTCACCTTACTTAAGACAGAGGTGGTAAGTTTCCCAGCCCCCACGCTAAATGATAACAGTGTCCAAGATGCAGGAACCTTTACAAATGCACTCTATGAGAACCTACAAGGATGCATGGATCGTGCCATCCCTAGCAAAACCAAGACTCACTCCCCTAAGAGAAGGAAACCAGTCTGGTGGACCCCTGCCATAAACAGGCTATATAACAGAAGGAGGAAACTAATTCAGAAAAAAAGCAAAGCCAAAGAAAGAAAGACATCCCTGATCAGTATCAGTAAGAAACTAAGGTCCCTCATAAAATCATCCAAGGCTAACTTCGAAAGAAAAATAGCCAAGGATTCGAAAGATAACCACAAAGCCTTCTTTAGCTATGTCAAGAATCTAAGTGGCAACTTGCAGATATGCTCTGAGCTAGTGCAAAATAGCACAAAATATACTGAACCTACTGATATTGCCAACATCCTGGCAGGATAGATTCAGTGCAAACTTCACCCCCCTCTCACCCCCAAAAGTGCCCACAACAATACCGGAAAAGTGTAGTGTCCTGGAAATCACAGACGCACAGGTGAAAACAGCCCTTTCAAAAGCCAAAAGCACAGTGTCAGTGGGGCCAGATGATGTCCCAGGCTGCATCTTGCACGAACTACAGAACGAACTAACCCCCTACCAAAACACACTGTTCAACCTCGGCCTCTCCACAGGCTACATGCCCATAGAATGGTGCACAGCAATGGTTATTCCACAAAGGAGGGGCCACAACTGACCCTGGTAACTATCGCCCCATAAGCCTGACTAGTCTGGTCTGCAAGGCTATGGAGCGCATCATCATGGAACTCATTAACAAAGACATTGGGAACCTCCAAACACTTGACCCGACTAAGTTCGGCTTTAAGGGTAGATCATGCCAACTAAACCTGGTTGACTTCGAGACAGTCACCAAGGCCATAGATGAGGGGAAGGTGGTTCACACAGCCTACCTTGACCTCACCAAGACTTTTGACACCATTCCCCACTCGGAAATTATAGGAAAACTCACCAGCCTGAACATAAACCCCTGTGTCACACGATGGGTTGCCAGCTGGCTTACAGAAGGAACTTGCACGGTTAGAATAGCGGGCTCCAGGTCCGACTCTAAACCAGTCACAAGTGGTGTCCCATAAAGCTCGGTCCTGGGACCCCTACTGTTCGGCATATACTTCTCAGAAGTACAGGCAAACACAGGAGGACTATGGCTAACCAAGTTCGCCGATGACTGTAAACTGGGAGCCATAACTGACTCTCTGGCTGACACGGATATTCTCCAAAACGGCCCTACTGAGACAGACACCTGGTGTCAAAGTCATGGTCTCAAGCTAAATGCCAAAAAATGCATAGTCATCCCATTTGAGAAAAATAAATCACCCATGAATTACCACATAGGTGGCATCCCCCTTAATACAGAAGAGGTAATAAGAGATCTGGGGATCCAGGTAGATAGTAATCTCTCCTTTGACAATCATATTGCCAAAGTAGTTAGGAAACCTTCTATGTAGCCCATCTAATTACTAAAAGGTTCACATCTAGAAATAAAGAGGTTATAGTGCCCCTCTACTCGTCACTCATCAGACCCATCATAGAGTACAATGCCCCATTTGGGATGTACCTTACAAGACACTTCCAACAGCTGGAAAGACCACAAAAGTACCTCGTCAAGAGGATTACTAGCCCCAAACATATGTCCTATGCAGCCCGACTGGAAAAACTCTGGGTACTCAGTGGCATATCGCTTACTCAGAGGTGATCTGTGCCTGACTTACAAAGCCATGTCCAACTCAGAATTGATGGACATGCTGCATCTAAAGAAATCCAAGTCACTGCTAGCCACTTGTTCTAGTGAGCTAAACCTCGCCTCAACAATAAATAGAACATGCTGGAGGGATAGATTCCTGTCACAGAGACTCCCCATGCTTTGGAACAAAATTCCTAACTGCATTAGGCAGAGCCCCTCACTAACGCTCTTCAAGAGAAACCTTGACAAGTGGATGGGTAACGGAAAATACACCCCTGGGATCACTTCATTGGCTCTTCTTGACAGAGGCTCAGTTAATTAATCAATGGGGCGGCGAAAGCTGACACACTCTGGCTAGGCTTATAAATGCCCTCGGGCAGATAGCCTAGTACCTACCTATGAACCTAAAAGCTAGTGAACGTAGACAAAAAAAAACACTTTTCCAACCAGTTGGTAAACCACAAAAAAAAAAAAAAAACAATTTTGGAAATGCATTTCAAACCCGCATACCCAAGGCTGTAAATAAACTCCTTCATCACACCCTGACAAAAGTCCCTCAGATATAGCCAACCTGTTTAACTTTCATTTACGTAAGCAAACTGTTAACAGGTCCCACTGCCGCAGCTACCTCAAGCTCCATCTCTGATACCCCTCCATCCTTATCTCATGGCTTCTGCACAAACAAAAAAATCTCTTCACCTCCTCAGCAAATTAGTACGACATTGTCTATCCTCTTTTCTCTTAAACCTGCCCCTATCTCTCTCATTCAAAAAACTACCTCAAAAACTAAAACCATGCTCCCTTTCGTCTGACAAACCTCCCCCTTGAATACTTAAAACTTGCTGCAGAAACCATAGCATATCATTATAAATTGCTCCAGAGCAGAGTCCAATGTCCCTAACCTCTGGAAAACATCTGTTATCACCCCTTTACATAAAGGGGGCAGCTCCAATGAACTATTCAATTATCGACCAGTCTCCATCCTCTTTCCAAACTCCTGGAAAATGCATACATAAAGCAATTGCTTCAGCATTTCATACAAAACAAACTAACTACCCCTACCCAACATGGCTTTTGGTCATCACACAACACCACCATTGCCCTAATCTCTTTCATGGACACTGTGTCCAAATCCATTGACTGTGGTGATATCACCTCTCTCTTACTACTAGACTTATCAAAGGCATTTGACACAGTGTCCCACAACAGACTTCTTCAACACCCATTGCAGGTTGCAGCCCACCATCCCTCCGGTGATTTGCAAGCTACCTATCCAACCGCCAACAATGAGTTAAATGGCAAAATATCAACATCTCAATATCAAACCATCACAACTGGGGTACCACAGGGGTCCATACTTGGACCCTTACTCTTCAATGTTTTCACCAGCAACCTTCACAGCTCGTCACCCCTTAGCTCCATTATCCAGTACACAGAACACACTACCATAATTTCCTCCTCTAACAACATATAACTTCTCCCGCAACTCACCCAAACCACCTTACCTAAATAGAGACATGGCTTAGAGAAGCCCAGCTACTCCTAAATCTTAAAAAACAAAACTCTTGCTTTTTTCGGCAAAACCAATCTCATCTGTCTTTGAAATATTCTGTCTAGATAACAGAATTTGAAATGGTTCCCACATCTAAACTACTAGGCATTACCTTACACAACAAACTAACTTTTGAACACCACATCTGCAATAGCATTAAAAAAACACATCAAACTAGAACATTCTAGAGACAAAATACTTTGTTGGATAACTCCACCAGAAAAACTCTTGCCAACACCTACCTGCTTCCCTCTCTCTTATATGCAGCCTCCTTATACACCAATTTACAATCTTCTCTTAAAAACAAGCTCCAATCTTGCTACCATAAAATTGCCAAATTTGCCACAGGCTACTCCTACCATTCCCATCACTGCCTAGCTCAGAAAGAACTTAACTGATGTGAGCTCACTCACCATCTAAACCTAGTTCAGCTGTATTCTGCACATAAAATGATATGTGCACCTGATAGTTGCCCAGGCCTCAAATCGGTCCTGACAACCTACATCCCTACCAGAGCCCTCCACTCTAAGAACAAACAACTGCTAACTGTCTGTATTCCAAACAAAAGAGCTGGACAGTGCCTTTATTCTCATGCTACCGCCAAGCTCTGGAACTCTCTGCCAACAGACATTACTACCACTGAGTGTTTTAACAACTTCAAACACACCCTAAAAAATTTTCTTTGTAATCAGAACTGCCCCTGCTCTTTCCCTAACAGGTGAACTCCATTCACTTTCTAGGACCTTTCCTTTTTACATCTGGAGATCCCTCAGGACCATGAATTTCTTCTACTAATTACCATATTAAGATAAGAAACGTTACATATTTCTACACCCTTAACTATTCCCATCCTACTCCACAATTCTTCTACACATATGCTTGCTTCTAATTTCTGGCCCTCACTCTTTACCTTAATCTTACCTGATTAAAAAAAAATGTAATCTACCACATTACCTTTATTTAGCATTGCCTATCTAGTACATGTTTTATTATTTATCTACCTGTCTTTATGTAGTATTCATTACCCATTTAATGTGTGTTTTAATACTTGTTATTGTCTTTCGTGTAAATTGTCTTAACTTTCACGTGTCATCTGGAACGTTTCTCTCCGGCCTCCACTAAAAATGGGTTCCAGGCCCAGTCAGACTTTCCAGTAAACAAATGTTAAATAAATAAATTATATCGGAGCCTCTAGTGGGTGTATTTACTATTTGGTCAAAGGGGTTTGTACATATGAAGTCTAGGAATCTCTGTGCCTGCGGATTTGAGATTGTGTAGGATTTCCAGTCTACAAAGGGGTAATCAAAGTCTCCTACGAGTAAGATGTTAGGCTGGGTGGTTAGTGTCTCCAGTGGGTCCAAAGTATGCGTTGTGAACTTCTTGGGACATGGAGGGTGACATATAGCTGACTAGGACATGGCATGGGATTTTGTCTGTGGTGATCTGCACATGGAAGAGCTCCAGCACATCATCCTGTTTGACCACCCTAAAAGTATGCTTGAGACTGATGCATATTGAGACACCTCCATCTTTTCACCTTGTCTGTGCAACTACAGGTCTAAAAATGTGGAAGGCGCTGTGACCTTGCACTGCTGGGGTATTGTGCTGCTGCTGTAAACCATGTCTAAGTAACTGCACAAATGTCTGTATTCTTGAGTGTGAGGAAAGCTTGGATAGAGTGAAGGTTTTTTTTTTTTTTTATTCATAGCCATTTGCACAAATGTGATAGGGGATTCCTGATGCTTAAGAATGAGTGTAGCAAAGGCAAGATTCATAGAGGCTATTTATGCTAATGTGCAAGGCTTAAAAAATGAGATGCAAATGAGAAATGTTGTACAGTTTACTATGCTAATGAGGCAGTTTTGCATTTCATAGTCCGACATCCATGCAGTATGCAAATCCATTGATGTTAAGTTGTCCAATCTTGCCTTCGTTCATACTGGATGGGTTCGGAGCTGATCCTCGGCTCTGACTCGGCCACTTTCTATAGCACGAGAGTTATTTACTGACTTGAGGCTACCCCTTATCCCAGAATGCCCAGCGTCAGCTACCCAGATCTCGTTTGCCGCTTTAGCTGCGAGGTTGCGTCAATACTGGCTCAGGCTTAGTATAACTTTTTTGTCTATTTAAAGTCAAATATTTTACTTGAAAAATTTATATATTTTTTCTCTGTTATAGTAGTTTGTAAGTTTATTTAGTTGTAAACCCCTTATCTCATCCTTTGTTGCGTTTTTGTGCTGTGTTGGCCATCGCCCGTTAGTTGCTAGGCCTTCTGTTGTTCCCTGAACTCGTTTAAGTTAGAGAGTCCCCCCCCACACACTTTTTAAGGGCAGCCATTTAAGTTAGAGGCTCTCCTTTAAGGTATTTATTAATTTAATTTTTAGTTTATTATTGTAGTGTGTCTTTTTCTGGTGCTTCAGAATGTCTAAGGAAGTTAAAACCTCGGGGTTTAAAAAGTGTTGACTCATACTGTCAGAAGATGTCTGACAGATGGGCACACTAGTGTTTACTGCTTGCGGGCTCTGCACCTGCAGGACTCTTGCTATATTTGTCATGCCTTTAGTCCAACGGTCCTGCAGGAGTGGAAAAACAAGCTAATCCTCCGTGGATGGTTAAAACAAGATTCTCCGGCTAAAGCATCTCACCCAGTGAAATCTTTGAAACCAGTCAAGCCGTCGGCTCCATGTTCGGAACCGACTTGTGAGCTTGACAAACCAAGTGTGTCAGTGCCCTCTAGCACCGACAAGACTTAACTGTTACTTTGGAGCCGTCTCAGAGCCACAAACGAGCTACGTCTCCTTCATTGGAGTCTAATCATTTGGTGCCACAATCACCCTTACTTCAGAGCAAAGCCAGTCATCGCTCATCTTCCCACTCCTCTCGATCTTTAAGGTTATCAGATCAGGATGTGGAGAGAGTGGTCAGTAGGTTGCTGAAGTTACAGGCCCTTGTAAAACTGCTTTCGAGCACACCTCAACAGGCTTCAGCTCCATCCGCTTCAATTTTGATTCCTCCTTCGACTATGCTTAGTTTGGAGCCGGAGTCCATGGATGCTCCGATAGTGGTTCCTTCGGCTCCGTTGACATCCTCTTCAACTCCGACGTTGGCTCTGTTTACCTCGGTTCTTCCTCCTTTTGAGGTGACTGGGTGCCAAAGCTCTCTTGGCACCGAGGGGGGAAGTGGCATCGGACCCTTGTCCGACCCCACTCTCCCTTTCGCAGCGTCAGCTCAGTTGAGCTTGGCTCCCACATCGACCTCAGAGCCATTGCCCTCGGCGCAGAGTGGGATTCCTGTCTCTTTGGAGCTGGAGCCCTCTTTGTGTCGAGACCATGATGCCTTCAAGGTCATGCAGAGAGTGCTGTCCCCACAGATGGCCCCACCCCCCCGGTGCCTGTGACAACCTCTGCTCCTCCTCCAGCCCCAACGCGTAGGGAACCTATGCCCTAGGACACCCATTTGGGTGAACCCTCTTCTTCCGAAACCTCCCCAGAACATTCTGAGCAGGCTTTCCAGAAGAAAAAGTGCAAGAGGAAGCACCAAGACTCCCCTGAGTCTGTCACCTCAGATACAGACCTGGAGGAATCGGAGAGGTCCCCAAGGTCCCCCTCTGAAGATGTTTCCTTTTCGGACATCCTCGAGATTCTTAGGCAGAGGTGTAGCTGGACTTCCCTAGCCCCCTTCGAGGACGAGTCTGTATACCTGAACGCATTTGGTTCCCAACCTTCTGGATGTCTCTGCCTTTTGATCCACTCATGTCTGTAGTATCTCAAAAGGCTTGGTCAGCTCCAGATTCCATGGAACCTGTCCCAAAGAGACCCAAAATGTTTATCACAGCTCCCCAAGACAAACAATGCCTGACTAAAGATGTCCCAGTTGATGCCATGGTGGTAGCAACAGCCACAAAGAGAGAGTTAGCCGAAACCTCATCTGTCCATCCACTGAATACTCTTGTATGATGGGCAGATATGGGAAGCGAATGTTTTCATCAGCGACTTTCTCCCTTAGGTCCCTGAACTATCTTTCCCATTTTGCTAGGCTTCAGAGGGCTCTCCTAAAAGAGCTTGGAGATGCCCTACAAGATCCCACAGCTGAGGGAGCTTCAGCCAAGGTAGCTACCCAGCTGGCGACTCTAAATTCAGTAGTCAACTCCTCCATGAGGCTTATTTCATACACAGCCGATGGAGTGAGCAGAGCTGCAGGAACAGGAGTGGCTCTTAGGAGACATTTCTGGCTGCGGCTGTGTCAGTTTGCGGAACCTTTCAGAGCATCCTTCACCAATAGCCCCTTTGATGGATCCTCTCTCCTTGAGCCTCAAGTGAAAGACATGCTTACCAGGTGCCAGCAGGAAGGCAAGACTCTCTGATGTGGGACTCCATTTTTCCACTCCTACCAGACCATACTCAAAGGGTCAGGAGGGTGGAAAGATGTGGTTTTGAAAATCCTAGGGACCCTTGCCTGATGCAAGTGGTGAATTTTCCCCCAGGGGCAGAGGGGGAAATAATAACAATGGCAGACGCCGCCCTCATGGCAGAGGGGGTCCGCAAAATCAGGGTGACAGAGATATATTCTCTTCCAAACCTATCAATATCCCTGAAGGGATGCCCGACTGCTCAACTCTGGAGGCAGTCGGGGGAAGGCTTTCATTGTACCCACTAACCTGGAAAATATTACAAAAGACAAATGGGTACTATCCACTATATCCGGAGGTTACAAGATTCCCTTCCATCAACCCCCTCTTGTTTCAAAAAAATCCATCCCAGATGTTCCACCTAATCTAAGGGATCAGGCAGTCACAGAAGTCTCAAGACAGCTAGAAAAAAGAGCCATCCAGGAAGTCCCCACAGACCAAGTAGGATCTGGAACTTACTCAAGATTCTTTTTAGTGCCCAAAAAGACAGGGGACTGGAGACCAATTCTGGATCTCAACAGATTAAACAAATCTGTACAAAAAGAAAAGTTCTGGATGGTAACACTGCAGTCCATTCTCCCCTTTCTGGGTCAGGACAATTGGATGTGCTCCATAGATTTTCAGGACGCGTACTATCATATAAAAATGGACAGACGGTCCAGGAGATTTCTACGCTTCCGGCTGGGAGCCAGTCATTACCAATTCAGAGCTCTGCCCTTTGGTCTCACCACAGCCCTCAGGGTGTTAACCAAATGCATGGCAGTAGTTACGGCTCACCTAAGACATCTAGGATTCCAGGTGTTTCCTTATCTGGACAACTGGCACCTCACTGCTACCACCAGGCAACAACTTATAGAGGCACAAGATTACAGCATTACATCCTGTGCTCAATTAGGCATCACAATAAACTTCGAAAAATCTGCCTTGTTGCCCTGTCAATCTATTGCATACATAGGAGCAGAGCTAGACACAAGAAAAATTATTGTAAAATTGCCTCAGGAAAGAGTTTCCATTATTCGACAACAGGTGTCACTTCTCCTGAGGAGCAAAAGAATTCAAGTCAAATATGTCCTTCAAACCCTAGGGTCCATGGCAGCAGCCATTCTTCTAGTTCCCTTAACACGCTTCCACATGAGAATCCTTCAGTGGCTTTTTTTATATATTACATATATATATAATAATACACTAACACAAAACAGAAAATAAAAAGTGAACAAAAACTAGGGAACTATCAAACTCACCAACAATAGTAATAAGACCAAAATCTTAAAATATGGCACTCAGGATAGCCCGTTTGAATATATATGGGTTAGAAACAAAACAGGTCCCAAATAAATAACATGGTACTTATAATGTGTCAATCAAACAAACCATAATTGTAAACAGATTGCATTCATTGGTGTATATACTAGAATATAAATGACCCTGGATCAAAGAGAAACCTTAATATCCATATACTAGAATGATACAATTGCTAGCCCTTGTGACTATTAACTGAAGCAAAAAAGCCACAGTACTGCGTATCACTGTAGTCAAAAATGCAAATGCAACAGAGCCACCATTTAGGTGAGCTGAAATGCGTTAATTAAATTAGATACCAAAACAAACGCCTCACCTAATCCCAAGAGAAGGAGTCTATCACACCCTTTGGGTTCAGGTCAAGACGGGGGAGGAAGCACAAAAAATATCAGACCAGTAGACAGTTTGGGGGGTCTGTTAAAATTAATGATTGAATATTAGTTGATTATACAAATGTACACAGCATTTCCTCTATACACCTCTCTGATTTGGAAATTAAAGTTTTGAATAAAGGTCTCAATTTTGTCCCCGGCTTTTTTGTTCCAGAAAATACCCTAGCACAGGATGTGGTCAATTTCTGTCGTTTGTTAAATCTTAAATTGTTTTTTGAAACTGACACCACCCAGGATGTTCCAGAGTTCAGATTTGAGAGATTAACTTTTACTCCACCTATGTCACAAATAGTATCCATTTTTCAGGCCAGTGTTCTAAAAGACTTACAATGTAACCTTAGGGAATTTCAGCATTCTTATAATAACCTTTCTAAGGATGAGGTACAATGTATGGAAGATCTTAGGAACAATAAGGAGATTGTTATTGTACCAGCAAGTAAGGGTGATGCGATAGTGGTTCAAGATTAGGTTAATTACAATGCAGAAGCATTAAGACAACTTGGGGACAATAGATATTATATGGCCATGCCCCTGGATCCAACCAACCATTTTAAGACCAAAATTGATTCTTTCCTAACTCAAGCCAAGGAAGAGGGCATCATCACTGATTCTGTTAGGCATCAGTTGTTGGATTTATCCCCGAGCAAGCAGTATTTCTATCTACTACCCAAAATACATAAGGAAGCCAGATGTCCTCCTGGTAGACCGATAGTATCAGGGCAGGGATCCATTATTGAACCACTTTCTGAATACTTAACACACTATCTTAAACCACTACTATCTATGGTACGGGCCCGAATTCAGGACACAACACATTTTCTTGACATTGTATCTGACATGCAGTTGGAACCACATTGGCTTATGTGCACATTGGATGTAACCTCTCTCTATACGAATATCCCACACTGGGCAGGTTTACTGGTATTGGAATTTTGCTTGGGAAGATCTGGATTATACCAACCAGGCTTTAATACTTTTTTAGTATGCCTGGCTGAATATGTTCTTACCAGTAATGTATTCTACTTCTAGGACCAATGCTTTTGGCAGGTGAAAGGTACAGCAATGGGTGCATCTTTTGCACCCATTTATGCAGACCTATTTATGGTCTATATTGAGAAGGAACTTATTTATGACTCATCATAATTTATATATCGAGGAAATAGATATCTGGCGGCGATATCTTGATGATTGTTGGGTGATATGGAGTTCGGATGACACATATTTACATGAATTTATTGGTTATCTTGATGATAACAAATGGGGAATCGAATTCAAACTGAACTTCCATAAATCGAAGATTGTTTTTCTTGATGTAGAAGTCCGTAGGAATCCTGATGATACTTTAGCTACACGAGTTTATAGGAAATTCCCCTAGTATAATTCATTTTTGCATGCCACCAGCTTCCACCCCCAACATATCATCCGGAATATCCCCAAATCACAATTCCTCCGGGTAAAAAGGATTTGTTCCAGCCAGGAATCCTTTGAGGATACCAGGGATGATCTAATACAATGTTTTTGTGAGAGGGGTTACCAGCCTGGGACAATTAGCACAGCTTGCCACTGGGCTTCCACTCAAGACAGAACTAAACTTTTGCAATATAAGGATAAACCAAAGTGTTTTCTAACCCTTTGGTTCGTCTGGTGACCACATATGGATGCAATACATGGGGGTTCATGAACATTATCAATAGACACTGGAACATACTTATGGCCGAGGACAGATTACATCCTTTCTTGGGTGACAGATGTTCTTTCTCATTCAGGAAAGGACGTACATTAGGTTCCCTTTTTAGTGACTATAAGAGGGTGGGACCTAGTTGTATGGTTCCCACTCAATGTACACTTACAGGTGACCCATTGATCGGTTGCACACCATGTGGACACTGCATTCACTGCTCTAGGGTTCAGAAAACAAGGGAATTTAGTAGCCACAATACATCGGTGGTTTTTAATATTAATTTTTGGGCTAATTGCAGTACAGAATGGGTAGTTTATTTGGTCACTTGTTCATGCTCCTCATTCTATGTGGGACAAACATCTAGACCTTTCCGTCTTAGAATTGGGGAGCATCTTAGTGCTATTAGGAATAAACGTTCTACCAATGCTGTGTATAAATGTGTGCAAACACAATACTGCATCTTTTTACTTTTCTGTTATAGATTGTATTGTGGGTAGATGTAGGGACAAGTCAGGATGGCACAGTCTACTTAATTTTAAGGAACGTAAATGGATTATCAAGCTAGGAGCTCTATTTCCACCTGGGCTTAATGATCAATTATAATACACCAATGAACAGCCTTATGTGATATATATAAATGAGTGTATTTCTTGTTGTTCATGTTTTCTCACTGAAGAAGGCTATTACAGCCGAAACCGGTTTGGGGCAGGTAGTTGGGTTTATTTCCCTCTACCTTTGTCATGTAACATTTATTTGTTTAAATACAATTGTGGATTTCCACCTCTTCTTCTGGCCTTGTCGTTATTTGCATTTGCTACCTTTTGAGCCGGGCAGTAGCCGTATGTGCATCATGCAGTCATTTGGTCCCCAATATTTCCCCAGCAGTGAGTGATATTATCGTTTCCCCCATAAGACAACTACAAGGAAAATTTATGCCAGCAAATGGAAAAGATTTTCTTACTGGGCAGCATCCAGGAATTTAGATCCTTGTACAGCTCCTGTACACAAGGGAGCCCGCAGGATTTTTTGCAGGGGGGTGCAAAACCCAGAGCCCCACCCACACAGCCCTGCCCCCTCCCCCACGCAGACCCCACACACGCACACACAGCCATTCCAGTGTCCCATTACTTGGCTATTTCTCCCCATCTGCCACAGACACTGCTCAAATCTGTCAGTATGCATACTGTTTTATGCTTTACTTCTACAATGATTAGAAATATTTGGATTTAATTTACAACTTTTATTTCAGATTTTATAGCAGAAACACTGAGGCACGCATTTGCTAAACAAAGCAACAGTCTTGCAATGAAAACAGAATTAGCATTAAAACTTCTCTGCTTTTGAAACTCACATTGATTGAAACAGCATTGAAACCCACATTCAAAGAGAATGCATCTGGGCAGTGGCAGGTTAAGTTTACCTTTGGGCTGTTTTCAAAGCATATCAAATGCACACATTTTTAGGCCCATGCAAAAGTATGGTGATTTATGTTCCTGATAATAATTTAATTATATCCCTTGTATAATACAGCACCTGCACCACTTGTTACAGTGTATTTTAAATTTAGTTTTGAACACTTTCCAGTAAGCAGTGAAACAATTCAAAACATCTGAACCAGTAATGACAAACTGCCTAGTTCAGAACATTTCAAACATAAAAGGCTGCTCAAACTTCTATCATTATAATTCACCAATATTAGTCAATATGCACAATCTCTGCAGTCTGCAGAAGTCATCTGAATTCCACATTAAAAAGATCTGAAACTAATGAAGAGATTGTTGCTATAAAACATATATTTCAGTGTTTCATCTACAAATGTAGTGCCCATTGCCCTAGAAGAATAAATTGCCTATGTTACGTTAAAAGAAATGGTAAGCTGGTATATTGTAACAGGGAATCTGTGACAAGCTGAAAAAGAGGTTCATAGTTACTAGGCACAAAAGGAGGACATACTCAGGACAGGACTGCAGCACCCCACCCCCTTAAAATACACATTTACATGCTGTGGAAGTAGAAGCTACAGCCCTCTGTATCAAGATGCAAGTATGCTACCTGCTGTGCTACTAACACTGCTTTAAAATTCTATACTACGATGATACCATTTGCTAAACAACACAGCTGCACATTTTTACAAACCTCATGATGAGCAGCAGTAAACTTCTCTTCCCTTGAAGCTCACAATTCCTTGAAAATAAATTCCACCTGCTAACTCTAAGTAGGTCATTTAAGTCTCTCTCATACACACACACACACACACACACACACACACACACGCACACACACACACTTAACCTGTTAGTAAAGGAAATCTGGACAAAGCCTAAAATAAACAGGGACAGATTAAAAATATTGCTCTGATGAACTTATAAAGCTAAGTTGCTAGAATAACAGGATTTGTGTTAGTAAGCATTTTTCTAAAGGATATGAACGTAAAACTGAAAATGTCTGCCACTATTTAGCAACTGCAATCCTTTTCAGGTGGAATATGACGCAAAAATCTGGACATTTTGCAAAAACCTGGATAGCTGAGGCACGGCCCACGGGGTATACTGCCTTCCTCTGATACACACCCCTACCTGTCAATCTCATAGCACAAGTAATGTGGAAGGCCCAAAACTGGGAACACATTGAGAAAGTTGCTAGAATAAAAGGATTTGTGTTAGAATGCATTTTCTGAATGATATGAAGTCTGAAACTGAAATGCATGTCATTATTTATTAACTTTAATGGTTAGCTCATCATCCCAGTGATTTGTCCCAAAAAAAAAAAAAAAAAAAAAGAATTTTTATGAGGAACAGACTAAAAATATAAAGCAGAAATCTGGACAGTGAAAATTTGTACATTTGACAGGTATGACACACATAAATCTCCCTACCTACCTTGTAGTACTTCCTTAGAAAGTGGATAGATGGACAGAGCAAATCTTTTGGGTTTCTAGTATCGTGACAGGAATGTACTGCATTCCTAAATCAAAGTACAATTAAAGTTCATGAAATCAGTACTGTGTCACTCTTTGATGTCTGCCAAAGTGCTCTTCACATCACCTGCAATGAATGTGCCCAGTAATGACTCCTCAGTCCTGCAATTCATATGGAGTTACATGCATTGGTAACATGTCTAAATACGAATGTATATTCTTTTTTTTATCAGACCCATTGCTCCTACTACTACTACTGGAAATGCATGGGTATCTTTCTTCCACATTGCTCTTATTTCTGCATGCAAATCCTGATATAGTATGAGTCTGACTTTGTGTGTCTGTACTTAACACACTGTAGTCAGTGGGTGTGGGGAGTTCAGTGATCAATGCTACTTTTGTCTTCTTCTCGTGGACCACTAATATCCGGTTTTCTAGCATCTGTCTTTTGAGCTGTTGGTAATGGATGATCCCATGTGATGTAGGCTTTAGCATTTTCTATGATGCTTTGCTTTGTGGCTCATGTTTCCAGTGGTTTTCAGCCACTTCAATACCATAATGTTTGCACAATGCAACAGTCTTGCCACATTGTTATGCTTTTCAGTATACAGTGTCATCCTACCGTTAGTATGTTGCAACCAGCAACGAGGTGTTCAACTTCAACTGTTTCCAGTTCTGTTTTACAAAACCTACATTTGTCTTTCTCCCACATGTGCAATGGACATTGTAAACCAATGTGTACATGATAGTCCACTATCTTGTGCTGCTAATACTGACCTTTCATCTCTTGGTTTGAATTCACCTCGCCTTAACCATTCCTGCTTTTGTTCCTGATTAGCATGAGGTTCTTCCAGAAGTGTTCTATACTTGCAACTATATTTATGCATTTTTCACATTTTTTGTCTTCTCAATTGGTCCTTCACCTTGTATACTTTTGTTTCTTGGTACATTCAGTTGCTGCCTGATGTTTATCTACTTGTGGTTTGATTTCCATTCCTGCTTGACACCGATATGCTTCTGCTAGCCTAAGCAGGGAAAAGCAGAGAAGTCATGTATCTTAGATTTATTCTCATTTTTCAAAACTTTCACTACATTTGTGAGGTCAGCAGATGTGTGGAGTCCCATGATTGCAGAGCTGTACATGTAATCAATTTCAAGGAGGAATATCCCTTCAGAATATGGAAAATATATAATCTTGGTATGCACTGATTTTTATACATCATTTGGTGAGTATGAAGCATCCTTGTTTTCTTATCTAATGTATGCAACACATTGAGGTCAGTCAAACACAAAAAATTAAGTTAGAACAGGAAGAGCAAATTGGTTTATAGCTTGGATTGTGTTCCTAGATGTAAATGCTGTTTTCTGGATTAATTTAAGTCATCTAAAGTATTCCTTACTAAGTTTGATTTGCATTTGCTCATGTTTTATTGTTGATCGTTTATCAGTTCCCATTCCCAAATATTTGTACACTCCCTCTTGCTGAAGTTCTTTTATATCACATTCTTATACCAAACTGATGTTTTCTTGGTGCTGCAGTTTTCCTGCTTTAAAAGTTTGTTTTGCACATTTATCAAGACTAAATGACACTCTTATATCGTCTGACTTGCAGTTGTGCTTTCAGTTCCTCCTCTGATAAGCTATACAGTTTTAAATCATTGACAAAGAGATGAGAGGTCTTCACACACTGTTGCTTTCTAGGAGCCAAATTATAGGGCAAAACAGAGTAGCAGCAGTGACAGAGTCATACTGGAGTATTCCCCCATTGAATTTTTATCCCTTAAATAATAATTTGTCCTTCATCATGGCTTAAATGCAAAGTGCTCTGCCACTGTTTCATGGTCACTGTCATGTAGTCGAACAGTGTAAAGTGTATGTTATACATTTTAAAGTGCTCTTTTATACATGAATGTGTGATACTAGCAAATGGTTTTGTAGTCAGTCCATGTTGTACTTAGATTCTTGCCTGTTTTACAATTCTCCACTATGACTTTAACAATAAATGATCCTTTATTTCATATGACTTTCTTTTACTGCCCTTTTGTTCTCTTGCCATAATTAAGCTTTTTTCTAAATGACTATAAACTTGGTCAGCATCAATTCCAGTGTACAGTTTACACGTTGTCAGGAGGCAAGTTATTGGCCTATAATTTTCAGGGATGTTTGCAGGTTCAGGCTTAAGTAGGAGCATTTTTTCTCATTAGCTAGGTTGGTGTCTGTTCCTGGTGCACATATAAACAGTTTACTCATGGCTTTATCTGCTAGTGATCTTGATTCTTGCCTTACTGAGATTGTCATTCCTAATGTGCTCTATTTCAATGAGACTGTTGATATATTGTTCAGCCTTTACCAAGTTGAGCAGATTGCAACATCTGGACAATGGGCTCAAGAACTGTTGAGTAATTTGCAATAATAGAATGAGAAATAAGAAACGTGCATGAAGAGCAAGCATTGAGTAACATACTGTATGTACATTTTGTCTGGTTTCACTCAGTGCTGTTCTGAAGATCAGCCAGGCAGTCAAACATTTTATCAAACTTCTGACTAAACACATGAATGGATTTATATTTCTCGGTCCATCATGTCCCCACAGAAGAAGTATATTTGGTACAAATGCTCATTGTTTTGGACTAAGAAAAAAATAATCTTGTTGATAACGTCGACAGCACTACGTATTTCAGGACCATCATTCAGATCGCACTGACTATCCGCTGTACTGTGCTTCTCACAGACTAAACCTTGTAAAGGCTGCTTTTGGATACTTTTCATGAATCTTTGCTTGAACACCGCTCTGGATTCTTGCCATTATGAAGCAGCCATCATAGCCTTGTCCGAGTAACTTGTCCAAGTCTAGGCTGTGCTTTGTATCAAATGTCATTGCCAATAAATGCATTGTGTGTGCATCTTTCACAAAAATGTGAACAAAACCAATAATTATTCTAATCATGTTTCAAAACTTTCAGTATGTTGAGTCTTGTGAGGTCAGATGTGTGCATCCCAGGATTGCAGATCTGTACATGTAATCAATTTCAAGGGAATATATAATGTTGGTATGCACTGATTTTTTTTTATAAATCATTTGGAGAGCATGAAGCATCGTTTTTGTTTTCCTGTTTAATCTATCCAACACGTTTTGGGGCCAATCACTTCACAACTGTGATTTGGGAGAGGAAGAACAAGTTGATTTACAGCTTGAATTTTGTTCCTAGAGGTCAACGCTGTTTTCAGGATTAATTTAAGTGTTCTGAAATACTCCTTACCTAGTTTTATTTGCATTTGTTCAGGTTTTATTGATCCTTCATCTATTGTCAAATAGTTATATACTCCCTCTTGCTCAAGTTCTTTCATATCACATTCTTGTCCCAAGTTGATGTTTTCTTGATGCTGCAATTGTCCTGCTTTGAAGGTTGCTTTTGCACATGTATCAAGACCCAAATGGTCATGACATTCTATTATCATCTGAAAAAGTTTTGACAACTTGCCGTTGTGCTTTCAGGTCTTCCTATGATAAGCTATACAGTTTTGCATCAACAAAGAGAAGATGAGAGGTCTTTACACTGTTAGTTTCTAGGAGCCAAATTATAGGGCAAGAAAGAATAGCAGTGGTGACAGTCACCCTGGAATTTCCCCCATTTAATTTTTATCCCTGGAATAATAATTTGTCCTTTATCGTGGCTTAATTGCAAAGAGGTCTGCCACTGTTTCATCGTCATCACTGTAATGTAGTCGATCAGTGTAAAGTGTATGTTATACACTTTTAAGCACTTTCCTTGAATGTGTGGGATACTATCAAATCCTTTTTTGAAGTCAATCCATGCCTTACTTAGATTCTTGCGTCTTTTACAGTTCTCTAGTAAGACTTTAACAAATGATCCTTTGTTCCATATGACCTTCTGTATTGCCCATTTGTTCTACTGCCATAATTGAGTTTTCTTCTAAATGACTATAAACTCTGTTAGCATCAATTCCAGTGCAGAGTTTATACTTCGTCGGAACCGAGGCAAGTTATTGGTTTAGGGTAGCATGCAAGTTCACTGTTAAGTAGGAGTATTGTTTTTCTTCCTCTTAGTTTGGTTGGTGTCTGTTCGGGGTGCGTATATACATAATTCTTACTCATGGATAAATCTTCGTGCAAAGATGTTAATACTTTTAGGCAGAAGTTACATACTGCATCTGGCCTGGGGTATTCCAATTACAGGATTTGACTTTGTGTTATTCTCTCTGGCTGTTAAGCCATCCCATTTCATATCTTGTCCCTTTAAACTTTTTATACTTTTACTTCTATCCATTTAGCATCTTTATGTTGCGCAGGATCTTCATAAGTACTTCTCCAAAATGTATCTGTTTCTTTTGTCAGTTCCTTTTACCTAATTTCCCAATTCTCTGTAAAATAATTTCGGTCATCAATAAATTGCTTATTTTGTACTTTTCCCTTATATTTATCTGTGTATCTTCTAACTTATTCTGCCTGTGCTGAGATTTTTACTTTATTTGCGATCGTACATGATACAGCCTAAGCTGTTCTAATACTGCGCACTGCCTTTATCACATCTATCTTTTTAAGTATTTTTGTAAATCTGTTCCCGCTTCTATAGTCAGTGACACTCCCTGTCTCAATTGCTTTATAGATACTTGCTTCCATGATGGCATTCGATTTTTCACCTTCCTTTCTCTCACTACCCTGTGTTCTTGTGGCACAAAAACTTTTATCAGTTATCAAATTAGCTTCACAGTAATATATCCTGTTTACTTCTATTATATCGCATGAATCTCTATGGACAGCCCTAATTACTTGTTTCACTTGTTTTATCAAACTTCTGACTTTCTGGGTTTTATTGACCTACTGAAGTCTGTTTTCATAATTTATCTTAATAATGTCTATCTCTACCAAATCAAGCAACTCTTTGCTCATTTTCTTCTAAACTGAGGACACATTTTTTGTTTTTCATCTGCAGTGAGCATTCTGTACAAAGTTCTGTAGCATCTTCCTGTGGCACATTGTTTCATCCCATGTCATCCATTGCTCTGTCATATGGGAACTCATTGGCCTATTAGTATCACTCCTCAACATTGACTGCACACTATCCACAGTTGCAGTTTCCTGTTCCTTCTGTTGCTGTCCAGCTTCAAGTGAACGTTTATACGGGTTTCCTGTGAAAACTCCTAAATATATTCATATGGCATTGGCATGTGTGGCCTATTGCTTCCCGTTTCATTGGTTTCCACTTAATTTGGATGTCCATCGATCTATCGTGTTGTGATGCTTTCTGAATTAGATTTTATACACTGAATCATTCACTTTGACCCACGGTGGTGGTGCTGCGGTAGCGTTGTTGCCTCACAGTAAGACTCTGTCCTCTTCGATTCTCAGCTAGAGCGTCTTCTGCGTGGAGACATGCGTGAATGGGCGTACCTTCGTTGAAGGTTGTGCGTCAGGGCTGGTAACTCGGCACATAAAAATCAACTACCAATCATTAGCGGACCTGAGTTTTGCTGTGGCGACCCCTAACCGGGAAAAGCCGAAAGACACAACAACAACAACACTGAATCATTCACTTTGCAGGTACTCCATAACCTCAGTTTCTATTACTATAACTTTTCCATTACTGTCTCCTTTTCTACTTTTTCTATTTGTCTTTGTATTTTCCGTATTGTCAAGTTTTCTATCTCCAGATTCCTTTGCTTGTATGTGTCTTCAAATATCATTGCTGCTGTTCTTTTTGTATTGATTAGTTTTGCTTTCTCCTTTGCATAGAAATTACACCATGTTAAATCTCTTTTATTTCCCATGTCCATATTTCTTCTTCAGATGTCTCCTGATCTTCCTGTTTTTCCTTACTTTGGGAACTCGTTAGATCATGCTGTGATGTAACCTGTGTTGTGTGTTACACCTACACCAAATCCTTCACTTTCCAGTCATCCATAACTTATACTTCTATTTTTTTTTTAATTCTACTTTACTAATCTTATTTTCTACATTCCCTCTGTGACTTTTATTGTGAAATGTTGCATAGCTGGATGCCTTCGCCTGTTTTTCTCTCTGAATATCTTTGGGGCTGCCTCCTTTATACTGATTAATTTGGCTTTCTCCTTTGCATGAATATTGCACCATATCAAATCTCTTTTTCCCCATGTAAATATTTCTTTTTTTACACTTTTCAAAAAGTTCTAGGTTTTGTTTATATATTCATACGTCCTCGAATGCTCCTTTTTCCAAACAGATCAAAGTTTCTTGGTCTATAAACTGTTCTATACATACACTGTTTTTCACACATCTGTTGTAGTAATTAACACATATTTTTATTTGAGGCTTCTGACAGTTTCTTTCCTGTAATGTCTCTCTTAATCTTTTTATATACCTTGTGTCTGGAAATTCCCTGCTTTTCACATAATAATAATAATACATAATTTTCTTCTTATCCTCAGTAGTCCACTGTATCGTCTTTATGGTTCTTCTTTGGCCTAACAGTTTTTGTGATTTTTGTGGACTGCTACTTCCTTCTACAACAGGGAGGCCATCCTCCTTGCTTTGTGTATTTGTTCCAGATTCTGGACATAATTTTACCACCTAAAGGCATCTTTTAAATGTCAACATCCATCAAGTGCATAAATCCAAAAACTATGTGGACCACCTCCAAGCCTTGCCACTCTTCTTGGTGTCAAAGGCTACTGAGGACAGATTTGTGCTACATGCGCATAACCTCAGGCATAGTCCTGTCAAAACTCCTGCACATTCGTAATTGCAATGAGGGCATAAACACTCGCTCAGCAGGTGTCAATCTGTACTGCAACATAAATGTGGGAAGGACAGATGTGTATCAAATAGACTCCCTCTTCTTTGGAATGATCTTCCTCTCCACATAAAGCAAAGTAGATCTCTTACTCTACTTAAACGTAATCTGGATGGATAACCCCAATTTCATTCCTGATTTTAGTAGCCTTGTCCCTCTTACATAAGAACATCATGTTAATATTCAGCTTGCCTCAGGTTTAATAAAATGTGAGATATACAAGGGGGGAATGCTGTGATAGATTTCAAAAGATCCTTACAGATCAACAGACTAGCAAGTACCTATGTGAACCTAGTCTTGTTATTGTGCTATACTTTGCATTTAATTTTGTATATGCCTTTGACCTTTGTGACAACAAAAAGGGCGCAGTTAAACTTTTGGTGAACCAACATAAACTTAATAATTACATATCCTTTTATTGCAGTCTGTAATACTTTTGAAGTTCAGGGAGTCACCCCTCTCTGCCGTACTGAACTCCTTCCTCTTGTCACTCCACTTAACTTTTGCTGCTTAAGTGGATATCATGGTTTGATCTGCTTCTACCTGTATTGTGGATCCGGTTCTGAGATACTGCATCAGAACAAGGATTTGCCAATTTTCACTAAAAATCTCTCTGCGCTAGCAGCCTTAAAAAGGTTTCACTAACTCTGTTTTATTTGCTGTCTTTATGCTGCTACTCTGTACATGTGTGATTCCATGTTTAATTTTCAGAATTTTCATTAACCATGGGTACTGCAGTATCCTTTGCTTGTGCTGCTTGAAATCACCTCATCATCTGTGGATTTCTAGTATGAAATAAGACCAATGGAACTGTAGTATCTAACTCATTTGTGTAAAAATTATACATTTTGTGGGTAACTGCAATTAAAAAACAAAATAAAACACAATGAACTACATGGTCAGTTTAGGCCTATGACTCCTGTGGCGCAAATATAAATTGTAAGCGTCTGCTGTGGGTGCCAAAAGTGTCAATAACTGTACTGATGAACTGTTTCTTTTCACGAATGACAAGTTCACGATGAGCACTAATCATGCATAGTGCTGAAAGTATCATCAGTCATTGTACACCTTAACCAGGTCGTGACCCGTCTCAGAGTGCTGAATGATCATTCAGTGGTGCAGGTAGTGGCTGTGGTAAGGTCAACACAATCAGAACTGCTTGCTTAACAGCAGGAAAGAAATGACAGTGTTGCAACAAGTCAGCAAAGTCCACTGTTTTGGCCAGATCTGGAAGCTTAGTATGCCAGTAGCCGAACCAGTTCATCTCTAATTCCAAATTGTCGATATGATATAGTTCATTACTCACTGCAATTCGTTTTCGGAATTCTTCATGTTATAGGTTTTGCATCATTTTAGGATGCAGATAAAATAAGTTGAACTGAGCAGTGTTACTGCTGGAAAAGTGAGGCATCAGTGAAATGAGTCGACATAGGGAATATAAATACTTGTTTTGTAATAACTCTCAAAATCCATAGCTACTGTGTTTGCTTGGTGTGTTTGTCGACTGCAAATCCTTGGCAACACTAACTCAATACCAACTTTATCTGCTGTTGATCTTGCCTTACTGAGAATGCCATTCCTAAAGTGCTCTTCATCATGGTTACGGTGCTCCTTGAATATTTCAGTGAGTCTGTTGATGTGTTGTTGAACCTTTATTATATCAAGTTAAACAGAGTGCAACGGGTTCAAGAACTGATGAGTAATTTGCAATAATGGAGAGAAATAAGAAACGTGCATGAAGAGCAAGCACTGAGTAACATATGTGCATTTTGTCTGGTTTCACCCACAGTGCTCTTCTGAAGATCAGCAAGGCATTTTCTCAAAGTTTTGACTAAACACATGAATGGATTTATATTTCTCAGTCCATCGTGTCTCATTCAGAAGAGGTATATTTGGTACCAATGCTCGTCGTTTTGGACTGTCACGAAAAAAATTAATCTTCTTGATAACACCAACAGCACTACGTATTTCAGGAACATCATTCAGATCATTGACTACAAGGTTTAGTCTGTGAGACACGCAGTGGATAAAGGCTGCTTTTGGATACTTTTCACGAATCTTTGCCTGAACACCATTCTGGATGCTTGCCATTATGGAGCAGCCATCATAGCCTTAATCGAGTAATTTTTTCCAAGTCTAGACCATACTTTATGCATTCACTGACAATGACATTTGATAGAGACTGTGCATCTCTCGCAACAATGGGAACAAAACCCATAAACTCTTCTCGAATACAATCACCATCAACAAATTGAATGCTCAATGACAACTGCTCAATGTCCGAGGTATCTGCAGTTTCATCTGCCAATACACTAAATCCAACTGGCCTGTTCGCTGCACAAACAATCTCCTTTCGAAGTACGTGTTCGAATTTTGCCAACAACTCATTTTGCACCCTATGGGATGTGTACCAAGCATTTCCTGCAGCTGTTTCACTGTGCTGTTTTAATATTGTGTTGCCAGCTTCAATATGAAAATCTAATAAGTCACAGAAATGTCCACCAGAGCTTTCTTTTCCACGAAGAGGAATGTCATGGGTTGCACAGCAAATAATGGTAGATAAAATTGGTTCCAATTTCTTTCGGTTCTCTGCAATTTGTTTTGCTACTGCTGCATCTAGCTGTGGAATAACAGCTGTTTCTGGGTTCTGTTGTGTACAAGAAAAATTGGCAGCATCTTCAGTAGAACCTTTATGCCATGATGACTGCATGTGATTTCTTGCAGACTCATTGAAGGCATTATATTTTGTGCATACACTAGTGATGAAGCTGCCTTGCAACCCACGATGAACTGACTGAGGAAATAATACACAAGTTAAGCAGAGTGGGCCTTTCAAGAGAGGACAATATGCAAGCCACGGTGAATACTGAGACAACCAACTATATCTGAATGCTCGCTTCTTGTCTGATGCATCGGCTTTGAAGTTGTAATTCTCTGGAGGGACGTATGGTTTTGTCAGCAAAGTACAGTCGTGTACACTTACCATAAATGTAGATGTTCGAGTGTATTCACTGTTGCAGTCATTACATTTGGGTAATCTGCTGGCAGGTTGCCCTCAGTCGGCCTGAATTCCAAAGTCTTGGGTCCTGCGTTGGATGCTGTCTCCTCTTACATGACATCAGGTCAGGGGTATAAAGCATGCAGCCGACGCCATTTTCTTTAGTTTTTTTTTGCCCCCGATGTCAGGTGCCCCCAAAAAGGTAGCAAAAAAAAAATATATATATATATATATATATATCTCCAGAATGACAGGGGGATGGCGGGAGGGTAACCTGGACTGCAACAGTGAATACACTCTAACATCTATATTTATGGTAAGTGTACACAACTGTACTATGTTCTTCGTGTTTCACTGTTGCAGTCATTACATTTGGGTAGAATCCCAAAGCTATGGTTGGGGGGCTGGAGCTAAACAGCATTAGGAGCGGCTATAAGGCCCTGCAGAACTGCAGTGGCAAAGCCTGCTCTGGATTTAGAGTAAAGAGGCAGATGATAATGCTTTGTAAAGGTGTGAACCGAACTCCAAGTAGCAGCCTCTAGAATGTCTTTGGTTGGTACTCCCCGTATGAAGGCTGCTGAAGTAGCTGCAGCTCTGGTGGAATGAGACCTAATGCCCTTGGGCACAGGTTTACCATAGTGTAAGTAGCAGAAACAGATGCAGTGGCTTATCCACTTTGAAATTGTCTGCTTTGAAATAGCCTTGCCCTCTGATCCTGAAGCATATGTCACTAGTAATTGCTCAGTTTTTCTTAGAGCTTTAGTCCTGCTTAAGTAGAATCTTAGTTGTCTGTGTACCTCCAAGGAATGCAGAATTCTCTCCCCTTTGTTCTGCGGATTTGGATAAAAGGTTGGCAGATGAATTGTTTGGTTAAGAGCCACACTGGAAACCAGCTTAGGCATAAAAGTAGGATTTGTCCTCAGAGATGCCCTGTGTGGGTAAAATATGATAAAAGGCTCTATAGCCATGAGGGCCTGTAGCTCTGAAACTCTTCTTGCTGAAGTAATTGCTAGAAGCAGAGCTGTTTTCCATGATAAGAACTTTATATCAGCGGTAGCAGCTGGTTGAAATGGAGGCAGGGTGAGCTTTTCCAACACATAATTGAGGTCCCATGCAGGCAATGGTGATCTAGGAGCCTTAAATTTTTGGCTCCTCTAGGATACTGCTTTAGTAAAGGATGAGAGAAGATTGGTGGCTCTGTATTGTAATGAGCCGTAATGGCAGAGGCATGGATTTTAATTGATGTGAAAGATAGGCCTTTGTCAAGCATCTCAGGTAAGTATTCCAATATCTGAGGAATATTTGGTTCTGCTGTATTAGTTCCTTGTGCTTGATTCCAAGCACAGAATCTCTTCCATTTGTCAGCATAAGATTTTCTAGTACTAGGCCTTCTGGCTTCCAAAATGACATCCATCACAGCTTTACTGAGAGGTGGTGTTTGTATGACTACATGATCAGCCATGCTGCCAGGTTCAGAGTTTGTAGCTGATCGTGCAGGATCTGATGGTTTTGCTTGGACAGTAGTTGTGGTCTTTGAGGCAAGGTCCAAGCTGGGTATTGAGACAAGTTCCTTAGGACTGGGTACCAGTATTGGTGGGGCCAGACCAGGGCAATTAGTATCATCTTTGGTTTCGCTTGTCTGACTTTTAGTAGGAACTTGGGGAGAAGAGGCAGAGGAGGAAAAGCATAAACTGATAGGTTTTTCCAGCTGAAGGATAGGGCATCCACTTTCCATGCTTGTCTGTGATAAGTCCTTGTGCAGAATCTTTTCAATTGATAATTTTGATCAGAGGCAAATAGAAATATGTCTGGGCTCCCCCATTTCTCTGTTATCATGCTGAAGACTTGTGGATTTAGTTTCCACTCGTGAGGGTCCATAAGGTTTCTGCTTAAATAGTCTGCCAGAGTGTTTTGTTTTCCTGGCAGGAATTGAGCTTGAAGATGTATTTGGTAGGTCAAAGCTGTGTTCCACAGTGCCATGGCTAATCTGCAGAGGGGGTATGAGTGTGTGCCCCCTTGCTTGTTTATATACCACATGACTGTGGTGTTGTCCGTCTTTATCAGTAGTTGTCCTGGATGAAGTAAGTCCTTGAAGGCTGTTAGGGCATTTTGAACAGCTAGCGTCTCTTTCTGGTTGATATGCAGATGCATTTGTTTTGGTGACCAATTGCCCTGAATGCATCTTCTTGCCATGTGGGCCCCCCAGGCATAATCTGATGCGTCTGTTGTCATGGTTTGGCTGGAAGGGGGTAGAGTGAATGGCTGCCCCATGTTTTGGTGACATGCCTTTGCCCACCATAGAAACTGCTGTTGCAGGCAGGCAATGAGAGGAATCATTGTTTCCAGACTGTGAGAATGTTGACTCCATAAACTTGTTAGGTACCATTGAAGTTTCCTCATATGCAGTCTTGCATATGGAATCAGTAGTATGCAGGAGGCCGTGAAGCCCAGAGCCTGCAGAATTTGTCTTGCAGAAGACTGGGTTTTTGTTGCCATCAGTTTGAAGTAAGTAGTCAGTTGCCTTTGCTTGTCTGGCGTGAGGTAAGCCATCTGGGCAGTTGTATTCAAGCTTGCACCCAGGAATGTTATCTTTTGAAAGGGTACCAGTTGTGACTTCTTTTCGTTTATTGTGTACCCTAGGCATGTTAGAAGCCTTTTCACAAAAGCAAGGTGTCGAGGAAGAATGTCCTTGTTCTCTGCTTGAATGAGACAGTCGTCCAAATAAGGATATATTTGTATATTTCTTTCTCTGCAAAATGCAATTACTGGTGCCAGGCACTTTGTAAAAACTCTGGGCGCAGTAGATAAGCCAAAGGGCAGTGCAGAGAACTGGTAATGCATTAAGCCAGCCTTGAATTTGAGGTATCTTCTGCACGATTGTCTTATTGGGACATGCAGGTATGCCTGTTTTAGGTCTAAAGTCACCAGCCAAGCATTCTTGCCCAGCATGGGCAGAAGCTGCTGCAAAGTCAGCATTTTGAATTTTGGAATGTCCAGGTATGTGTTCAGAATCGATAAATCCAATATTGGCTGCCAGGCCTTGTCCTTTCTGGGTACCAAGAACAGTCTTGTGTAAAAACCTTGTCCTTTTTCCTGTTCTGGTACTGCCTGAATGGCCCCCATATCCATGAGGGACATAACTTGTTTCTGTGCCTCTGCCCATTGATTTTTTGGCAGATCTGGCCAACCATTTTCCATTGGCAGAGTATGGAAATGGAATCTGTATCCCTGTGATACGATGTTTAGTACCAACTTGTCCTGGGTTATTAACTGCCAATTTTGAATAAAAAGTGCTAATTTTCCCCCTATGGGTGCTGCCAAAAGATAAGTGCTTGGTGAAGGCAGAGGGAAGTCATTGGGATTGCTTTCTGTAGGTTTGCACTTTATCTCCTCCAGATTTGGAGGTGAAAGCGCCCAATTGATTTGACCTGTATGAATCTTGCGCCTGGTATCTGGAACCCTTAGAGCGTCTGGATTTGCCCCTTTGAGCTCTGTCTGACACAGGAAAGGACCGATTTTTGGTAGGCCAGTGTCTACTGAATCTTGGTGGCTGCACTTGTAAGAAGTCTTTAACAGTTTGCATAGACTTAGCTTTGTCTTCCATTTTCTTTAAAACCTCTTCTGCCTTAATACCAAACAGAGAATCATGCTGTAAAGGTGCATCTAGCAATTTAGCTTTAACATGATCATGTAAATTGTGTTCCTTTAACCAGGCATGCCTCCTAATCACAGATCCAGTTACTGCGGCCCTGCAGGAGGCCTCTAAGGAATCAAAACCACATTGCAAAGTATGCTTTCCAACTTGTTCAGCTGCATGCCATAATTCCTGCAATTCTTTATTTTCTGCACATTCTGAAATCACATAGTTTTCTGTTTCAGCAATCCCATAACATGTTGTTGGTACTTAAGCATATGACATTGACAGTTTAAGGCCCTGATTGCCAAGGTTGCAGAAGTGTAAACCTTTTTTCCCCATCTGTCCAGTGCCCTTGAATCTCCGTCAGAGGGGGGTAGGATTTTTTGCTCTTGAGGCCTTAACTCCCTTTGGACCCTGTGAAATAGTTTCTGGATCAGCAGCAGGGTTTCTAAATAAAAATTTATGTGAGTCAGGGACCCTGTAATATCTGTCAGGTTTACTGGGAGCTGGAGGTGAGGAGTCAGGGGACAAGCTTGACTCTGAAAATACATCATCCACAATGTCTAAAATAGGGGGAATGGCTAAAAGGCCTGTGCTGAGGACGAAGAAGGAAATCCCGGAGCCTCTTTTTTGATTCTGAGAAGTCTCGACTCTCCCAGTGAAAATGCTCCCTCAAAGTATGCAAGGTTTCTCCAAATGAATAATCCTCAGGAAGAGATGCAGATGGAATAGACTCCTCAGCATCAGAATCCTCATAGGGAGGTATAGATAATTCCTGATCAGAAGAGGAATCAGAAGAAATTGAAACCTGATCTGAAGATTCATAATCAGTGTCTTGTCTAGGCCTCTTATCAGGAGGGGGATGGGTACCCCTGATCAAGGTAATAAGGTCTTCGGCCATTTTGATCATCTGTTTTTTAGGCATAGAGGGCTGTGCACGTGGCTCATACATTAGTTCTTTAGTTTTAGAAGTTGCTTTTGTCCTTGGTTTTGCAGCTGTCATCGGTTTGATATACAGATGTTGAGGTCTGAATACACCCTCAGAGGCCGGTGCCTGCTCAGCAGCTCCGGACCCATCTGAGGAAGATACATCCGTCAGTTCAATACCTTGAGTATCTTGCGGCATGCCGGACTCCACATGGGTGTTGGTAGAGGCCTGCGACTCGAAGGTAGCGAGTATCGGGGGCTGCGAAAGTGCCTCACTGAGTACCGACGAACCAGCGACTGGCTTAGGAGAAGCTTCGTCGTCGGTTTTGGATCTCGACTGCCTTTCTCTGTCCTTTTCTTTGCGTCTTTTATGTACTCCTGTAGTCGGACTGCTATCTGATGACATTTCTGATTAGTTAAATCTGTTTCCAAAATACTTTGATGCAAAAATATACCAACGCTTAATAGTGCGTTGGTTAAATCTAACACAAAACTGACAGCCAGGCACGTTGTGATCAGGGCCTAAGCAAGGAATACAGTATAAATGGAAATCCTTATGAGGTATTTGCTTCCCACAAGTAATACAATTATTAACTTTTTCTGACATCGGTAAAAAGCAAGAAAAAAGTTTCCCCAACGGGGTACTTAGCTTTAATGAAGACTTCGGTTCTGAAACTTGAATATTTCAGTAGTCGGCCGACTGGCACTTGTGAAATGCTTCTGCTTCGGGCACCGCACGGCAAGAAAGACTAAAGAAAATGGCTTCGGCTGCATGTTTTATACCCCCTGACGACCTGACGTCATGGAAGAGGAGACAGCAACCGACGCAGGACCCATGACTTTGGAATTCAGGCCGACTGAGGGCAACCTGCCAGCAGATTACCCAGATGTAATGACTGCAACATTGAAACACGAAGAACATCCTGAATTTCATGAAGTCATCAATTCTGTCTGATCGAATGTAACAGCCAATATCAGTTTCTGCACATACACTTTGTGGGGTCTCTTGCTGTTCCACAAACATAGCAGAGACAGCACTTTTCTCGGTGTGTTCATCAACAGACCCAGCTAGTTCTGTTACTTCATGTTGCTCGTACCTTGCTTTCTTACTAATTTGTTTGAACATTTTTCTAATGTCCTCATTGTGCGCCATCACATACCCTACTTATTCAGTAATAGACAACCTAAAGCATCAGATGGGCTAGTACTACCTTTGTAGTAAATATCTTGCAGCTCTTCTATCAATGATGTTACTGAACAAAAGAAAAAAAAATTGTCAGATATGGGATTAAAAAAATGTTGATGTGTTTCAACATCATCAATGATTAACATGTTTCTCATGCTAACCTGGACAACAACAAAAAATAAATACATAAAACTAGTTGATTTTTGCTTTTGTACATGTTTATGCAAGGAAAACTTAGTACTGCAGTAAGTACTATCTGGACAGAAATACATGCTTTATGCACAGTCTTCACAGTTTTCCCAAATAAAGCAAATAGAGTCCCTGTAGGCTATGATGTTTGCAGATGACATTGTGATCTGTAATGAGAGTAGGGAACAGGTGGTTGAGGCGACACTGGAGAGGTGGAGATATGCTCTAGAAAGTAGAGGAATGAAGCTCAGCAGGACTAAGACAGAATATGTGCGTGAATGAGAGGGAGGATAGAGGAATGCTGAGGATGCAGGGAGTAGAGTTTGTGAAGGTGGATGAGTTTAAATACTTGGGATCAACAGTTCAGACTAATGGTGAGGGTGAAAAAGAGGTGAAAGAGAGTACAGGCAGGGTGGAATGGCTGGAGAGTAGTGTCAGGATTGATTTGTGACAGATGTGTACCAGTAAGAGTGAAAGAGAAGGTCTACAACAGGGTAGTGAGACAGTACAGTTGTGTACCTACCATAAATGTAGATGTTAGAGTGTATTCACTGTTGCAGTCATTACACTTGGGTTATCCTGCTGGCAGGCGACCCAAGTTCCAAAGTCTTGGTCCGGCATCGGTTGCTGTCGCCTCTTCCCTGACGTCAGTGCGCCAGGGTTATAAAAGTTGCAACCGACGCCATTTTCTTCAGTTTTTCTTGCCCCAGATGTCAGGTGCCCCCAGGTATGAAGGCTGTAAAGATAAAAATATGCCAAACAACCATGCATATGTCACTAAAAACATATTCTTCTTCTAAAAGCAAATACACCACATAGGTTGTATAGAGTTGAGAAGTACAAAATAATCCCAGCAAAGAGGGGGATGGTGAGTGGGTAACCAGGACTGCAACAGTGAATACACTCAAACATCTACATTTATGGTAGGTACACAACTGTACTATGTTCATCGTGTTTCACTGTTGCAGTCATTACACTTGGGTAAAATCCCAAAGCTTAGGCAGGGTGGCTAGGTCTAGATAGGATTTGGCGTGGCTAACAAGCCCTGCAGAACTGCAGTGGCAAAGCCTGCTCTGGATTTGGAGTAGAGAGGTAGGTGGTAGTGCTTGGTAAAAGTGTGCACTGAGCTCCAGGTTGCAGCTTCTAATATGTCTTTGGTTGGTACCCCTCTCAGGAAAGCTGCTGAAGTGGCTGCTGCTCTGGTAGAATGAGGCCTAATGCCCTTGGGCACAGATTTGCCATGTTGTGCATAACAGAAGCGGATGCAGTGTCCTGTCCGTTTGGAGATTGTCTGCTTTGTAATAGGTTTTCCTTGTGATCCTGCAGCATGTGCTACAAACAGTTGCTCAGTTTTTCTGAAAGTTTTTGTTTTGTCCAAGTAAAATCGTAGCTGTCTGTGAATATCCAAAGAGTGCAGAAGTCTTTCCCCTTTATTCTGGGGATTTGGGTAGAAAGTAGGCAAATGAATAGTTTGGTTTAAGGCCACATTGGAGACGACTTTGGCATGAATGTTGGGTTCGTCCTTAGAGAAACCCTGTCCTGGTGAAAAATGAGGAAAGGTTCCACAGCCATCAATGCCTGTAACTCTGAAACTCTTCTTGCTGAAGTTATTGCTAGGAGCAGAGCAGTTTTCCATGACAAGAATTTTAGATCAGCTGTGCTGGCTGGTTCAAAAGGAGGCAGTGTTAGTTTTTCTAAAACAAAATTGAGGTCCCAAGTAGGTACTGGTGCTCTCCTAGGGGGTCTTATATTCTTTGCCCCTCTGAGGTACTGTCGTAGTAGAGGATGTGAAAAAATAGAAGGATCCGTATTGTAATGAGCTGAAATGGCAGAGGCATGGATTTTGATAGAAGAAAAAGATAGGCCTTTGTCCAACATCTCAGTCAGGTATTGTAAAATCTGAGGCATATTAGGAACCAGTGGGTCGAGCCCTTGTGCCTGGTTCCAAGCACAAAATCTCTTCCATTTTTCCGCATAAGATTTCCTAGTGCTGGTTCTCCTGGCTTCCAAAATTACATCCATAACAGCTTTAGAGAGAGGTGCAGTCTGAGTGGCTACATTATCTGCCATGCTGCCAGGTTTAAGATTCTGAGTTGACTGTGCAGAATCTGATTGTTTTGCTGTGTCAGAAGATGAGGGATTTGAGGTAGAGGTCCAGGCGGGCCTTGGGACAAAATCTTTAGGATTGGGTACCAGTGCTGGCGTGGCCAGTCTGGTGCAATCAGGATTATTTTTGGCCTCTCTTGTCTGACTTTTAGAAGCATCTTGGTGAGAAGAGGCATTGGAGGGAAGGCATAGACTGTCAGATTTTTCCAGTTGAAAGATGGAGCATCCACTTTCCATGCTTGAGAGTGATAAGTCCTTGTGCAAAATTTCTGTAACTGGCAATTGTGAGGGGAGGCAAATATATCTATGTCTGGGCGTCCCCATTCCCTTGTTATCATGTTGAACACTTGTGGATTTGGCTTCCATTCGTGAGGATCCATGAGATTTCTGCTTAGTTCATCTGCCAGTGTATTTTTTGTTCCTGGCAGGAATTCTGCTTGCAGATGTCCCTGGTAAGTCAGTGCTGTGTTCCACAAAGTCATGGCTTGTCTGCATAGGGGGTAGGAATGTGTGCCCCCTTGCTTATGTACCACATAACTGTGGTATTGTCTGTGTTTCTGTACCACATAACTGTGGTATTGTCTGTCTTTATTAATAATTGTCCTGGATGTATTTGTTCCTTGAAGGCTGTCAGGGCATTCTGTATAGCTAGCATCTCTTTTTGATTGATGTGAAGATGCAGTTGTTCTTTGGGCCACGTGCCCTGAATACATTTTCCTCCCATATGTGCTCCCCAGGCGTAATCCGATGCATCCTTTGTTATTGTCTACTTGGCTGTAGGTAAGGTGAAAGGCTGTCCCTTGTTGTGGTAACAGGCCTATGACCACCATCGAAACTCCTGTTGTAGGCAGGGAATCAAGGTTATGATTTTCTCTAGGCTGTGACAATGCTGAGTCCAAACACTTATTAGATACCATTGTAGCTTCCTCATATGCAGTTTGGCATATGGAATTAGTAGAATGCAAGATGCCATGAAACCCAGGGCCTGCAGAATTTTTCTTGCAGGGAGCTGGATCTTTGTTGCCATCATTTGAAAGTAATGACTCAGTTGCCTTTGTTTGTCTGGTGTGAGATAAGCCATCTGGGTAGTTGTATTCAAGCTTGCACCCAGGAATATTATCTCTTGAGAGGGCACTAGTTTTGATTTCTTTTCGTTTACTGTGTACCCCAGTCAAATTAGTAATCTTTTTACAAACACCAGGTGCTTTAGAAGAATGTCCTTGCTGTCTGCTTGAATAAGGCAGTCGTCCAAGTAGGGATATATTTGAATTCCTTTTTGCGTGCAAAATGCAATTACTGGTGCCAGGCATTTTGTGAAGACCCTGGGCGCAGTAGATAAGCCAAAGGGCAGTGCAGAGAATTGGTAATGCATTGAGCCTGCTATAAATCTGAGGTATCTTCTGCACGATTGTCTGATTGGGACGTCGAGGTATTCCTCCTTGAGATCCAAAGTAACTAGCCAAGCCTCTTTGCCCAGCATGCACAGGAGTTGTTGTAGTGTCAACATTTTGAATTTTGGAACAGCCAGGAAAGTATTTAGGATTGACAGGTCCAGTATTGGTCTCCATGCTTTGTCCTTTCTGGGCACTAGGAAAAGTTGTGAGTAAAATCCCTGGCCCTGTTCTTCTTGTGGAACATTTTGAATAGCTCCCATATCCATAAGAGCTGCAATCTGTTTTTGTGCCTCTGCACATTGGTTCTGAGGCAGGTTTGGCATACCTTTTGGTTTTGGGAGCGTGTGGAAGTGGAACCTGTACCCTTGAGAAACTATATTCAACACCCATTGGTCTTGGGTGATCATGTGCCAATTTTTTGAGAAAAGTGCTAGCTTTCCCCCCTAGGGGTGCTGTCAACTGGTAAGTGCTTGGCATTTGCAGAGGGAAGTCATTGTGACTGTTTTCTATAAGGTTGTGATTTGTCTTCTCCTCCTTTGGGGGCTGAAGAACCCCACTGTTTAGGTCTGTGTGAGCCTTGGGGCTGAGATCTGCCTCTTGGGCGTCTGTATCTGCCTCTTTGTGGCCTGTCTGACACTGGAAAGGACCAATTTTCTGAAGGCCCGTTCCTGCTAAATCTAGGTGGTTGAACCTGTAAGAAATCTTTCACAGTTTGCATTGATTTTGCTTTATCCTCCATTTTCTTTAAAACCTCTTCTGCCTTGACACCAAACAAAGCATCATGCTGTAGTGAGCATCCAATAATTTCATTTTAACATGGTCAGGTAAACTTTGTTCTTTTAATCAAGCATGTCTTTGAATAACTGAGCCTGTAACTGTGGCTCTACAAGAAGTCTCTAATGAATCAAAACCACATTGCAGAGTATGCTTTCCCACTTGTTCAACTGCATGCAATAAATCCTGCATTTCTTTACAGTCAGGACCTTCTGTATTTGTAACCATTTTCTGCTTTAACAATGACATGAGATACTGCTGATATTTAAGCATGTGAAACTGACAGTTTAAAGCTCTTACAGCTAAAGTAGCAGAAGTGTAAACTTTTTTACCCCATCTGTCCAGAGCTCTGGAATCCCTATCTGAGGGGACAGGATTTTTGGCAGTGGAAGCTTTAACCCCTTTTGGACCCTGAGAAATAGTTTCTGGGTCCGCAGCAGGGTTTTTATAAAGAAATATATGAGAGTCAGGGACCCTGTAGTACCTGGCTTTACTGGTGCAGGGGGTAAAGAATCTGGAGACAGACTGGATTCAGAAAAAAACATCATCAATATCAAGCACAGGGGGGATAGCCAAGGGCCTGTGCTGAGGCAATAGAAGGAAATCTCGGAGCGTTTTCTTGGATTCTGAGTAATCCTGGCTCTCCCAATGGAAACGTTTCCTCATGGTGTGCAGGGTTTCCCCAAAAGAGTAATCCTCAGGCGATGAGGCTGAAGGAATGGACTCTTCAGCATCAGAGTCCTCATAGGGAGGGAGGGAGGGAATAGACCTGGTCAGAGGAAGAATCAGAAGAAATGGAAACCTGATCAGAGGAATCATAATCAGTGTCTTGCCTAGGCCTTTTGTCAGGAGGGGGATGGGAGCCCCTGTTTAAAGTAATAAGGTCTTCGGCCATTTTAAGTATCTGTTTCTTAGGCATGGATGACTGTTCTGGAGAATGCTGCACTTGTTTCTTTGTCTTTAATGGTGTTTTTGACTTTGCCTTTGCTGCTGTAGTAGCTTTAATTGTCAGCTGTGAAGGTCTGAAAACACCCTCAGAAGCCGGTGCCTGCTCAGCGGCTCCAGACCAATCTGAGGGTATATTTTCCGTAGGCCCAATACCTTGAGTTTCCACAGGCCTCGGTGTCTCCACATGGCTGTCGGTTGCGGCCTGTGGCTCTGTGGTAGCGGGTGTCAGGGGCTGCAAAAGCGCCTCACTGAGAACTGGCGACTGGCCTAGAAGAGGCTTTGTTGTCGGTTTTGGGCCTCGGATGCCTGTCTTTTTCTTTGTCTTTGCATTTTTTATACATTCCGGTCGTCGGTTGTTCTGATGGAATTATGTAATTAAATCTTCGTCCAATATAATGTAAAGCAAAATCAAACCGACGTTTAATGGTGCGTTTATTAAATCTAGCACAAAACCGACAACTAGTGACGTTGTGGTCAGGGCCTAGGCAAGGAATGCAGTAAGAGTGGAAGTCCTTATGAGGTATTTGCTTCCCACAAGAAATGCAATTATTAACTTTTACTGACATCGGTCTGGAGCAAGAAAAAGTTTCCCCAACGGGGTACTTAGCTTTATTGAAGACTTTGGTTTTGAAATTCAATTTTGAAAATCTCAGGAGTCCGCCAACCGGCACTTGCGAACTGCTTATGCTTCGGGCACCGCGTGGCAAGAAAGACTGAAGAAAATGGCGTCAGTTGCAACTTTTATACTCCCAGCGCACTGACGTCAGGGAAGAGGCAACAGCATCCGCCGCCGTACCAAGACTTTGGAACTCAGGCCGACTGCGGGTCACCTGCCAGCAGGATAACCCAAGTGTAATGACTACAGCAGTGAAACACAATGAACATCAGCTATGTTATATGGATTGGAGATGGTGGCATTGACAAAAAGGCAGGAGTCAGAGCTGGAGGTGGCAGAATTGAAGATATTAAGATTTGCACTGGGTGTAATGAGGATGGACAGGATTAGGAATCAGTATATTAGAGGGTCAGCCCATGTTGGACAGTTTGGAGACAAAGCTAGAGAGAGGTGAGATTGCATTGGTTTGGACATGTGCTAAGCAGGGTTGCTGAGTATATTGAGAAAAGGATGCTAAGGATGGAGCTGCCAGGTAAGAGGAAAAAAGAGGAAGGCCTAGGATAAGGTTTATGGATGTGGTGAGAGGACATGCAGGTGGTTGGTGCGAGAGCAAGATACAGAGGACAGGAAGATATGGAAACAGATAATCCACTGTGGCGACCCCTAATGGGAACTGCTAAAAGAAGAAGATTATTATTTTAAAGTGTTTAACATTTTGTTCAGTTTAGATTAATCAATGTAGTTGACTGATTTTATTGGGGCAAGCAGTTTATAATCAAGTCAGCAGCATACTAACATTTTTTTGTATGGATAAGAACTGCAATGCAGTTTAAAATATAAAGAACAGAAACAAGCTTCAGTCTTAGACTGAGTAAAATAAGACCATAAACATGATTCTAAATCCACATTCAATGAAACTTGAATGCGCACATTTATAATACATAAATAAACTTTTACGTGAGAGTAATCATGATTCCCTCCTGATCTACAAGTACAGCAGTATTATCTTTGTCATTGAGCTGCACCATTTCAGGTCTTCTGATCTATCAAAGGACCAAGAACCTAGTCATTTGTCACACTGTTTAAACTGTTGAAGTTTTTATCACGTTAGATGACCACAGGAAAGCATACATAAAAAAAACAGTGAAACAAAGGCCATGTTATACTTCAAATAATTTAAAAAATTCCACAAAATTCAGACCGATTGCTGCCATATCAGGAAAAAAATACTGTTTATTTGCACAATCTGGCCTTCTTTACCTTATGCACCAGTATGCAGGATATATATCTTTCATATATTAGTATCCATAAGGAAGAGTTTTAAGAAATATGCAGGAATTGTACTTTTCCTTTGACTGAATCAAATCTTCACAGGTACACATAAAATTATTGATGGCTTTGCAATACTGCACTCCTGCTAATGTCACACATACTTGTGTTTATGGGACCATATTTTCATACAATGCCCAAATGAAAAACAATCCATCAACTATGATTCCTCTATGGCTTAATCCACAGCAGCCACTCATTTTCCTTTAACCAAACAGGCATAGCTCTCAACTGTTACTGATTTTGCCTCATATTTTTGGGTCTTTTGCTCAGTCATGTAAAATATATAGCTTTCTTGCGGATCAGAGAATTGCAGTCACTAAACAATGACACTTTTAAGACGTCATATACTACTCAGAAAATATAATGCTAATATAAAGCCTATTATTCTATCAGCTTTCCAACAGAAGTATGTACAATGCCCACCTATTTTGAGGGCTTTCCACAATTATTTTTTGTCTTTGTTCAAAGTTCTTGAGCTAACAAGTTGAAAGGGCACATTTTTCCTTTTGCTTCAGTTACTTTCCAAACCCTGCTAAAAAGTACAATTAGGACAGAAATGGACATACTTAAAATGTACACAGCCATCTGCAATATTTACCAGGCTTCTGACAAATCAAATTATGGTGACGCTTAATATTGATCAAAAAAAATCTGAAAAGATGTCTGAATTTGTTTGACCAGTCTGTAACACAGTCTGTAATACAAACATATTGAAGGAATAGAAAAGATAAAACACTTTTTTTCAAACAATTCACAAGTTGTAAATAGGATAGCAGTGATAAAAATAAATACAGCCAGCCATATGTCACTTGCCATGAAGGAGGGTAAAATGTCTTTCTAACTCACAGACTATGACAAAAAAAATCATCACACCATCTATACCGTGGCATAATTGTAATAATCAATGGCACTGTGGTGTGTGTTATGGTGGTATCTACTCCCTCTGGTGCAGAGTATTTAGTATCCCACACCCCGAGATTATTGTTTAAATATTTACCATATACAACAAATGATATATTCAAGTGACAGCTGTCTTCATTTACCTGTCACTCCGATGTAGGTAGCACTATGTCATTTTAAATACCAAAATAACTTTGAAAATACAATTCTTAAACTAGGATGAAGAAAAATCAATCTTATATCACACCCCATTCACCAAGGATTTACTGAAATTACTTACCAGTGCCACAATAAACTCATTTTCAACATATTTTATATAAGCAAATACAATTTTCCCACACATTTACTAACACTTTTTCAGGGGCTTCAGTTTCTGGCAGATAAATATTAGTTTCATTAACCTCAGTATGTCACATTCCACCCAGAGATTTAGAAATGTGCATATGTGGTAATTAGTAAATTAATACTTAGGGCAGGCTAGACAAAATACAATGAAATCTTTACTCTTTTCAGCTCTAACACATGGCAAACAAAAACAACACATCAGAAGTGAGACTGATATAGTGAGTTAGTGACATACATTTACAACTATTTACACATCCCCACATCTTAATTTCTATGTGGTTTTACTTCTACACATTAGGACTGAAACTGGGAATAAGAAAAATGAAGTGAAGCAGCCTAAACAAAAAGCAAGCATTGGTTGGAGGTTGGGATTGAACCCTGCACCTTCTGATTGGAGTTAAAAAACATTATGCCAACTCTAACTGAATAAAGTGATATAACATATGTGTACAACATTTTACAATAAGAAATAATTTAGAAAAAGCAATAATATTTGGCATATGAAAATTTAATAGAATACAAATTGAATTGTACTCATTTAAATGTTTAATGTATGTAGCCCTAAAGGAAGAGAAGAAGCATGGTGATGTAAAAGCAGTCTTCAGAGTATAAAGGGTAGTACCTTTCACATACGTACAAGTGGAAATGCATGAAAGGAGGTGTAGAGCAATGGCAAAATGGAGAGTGTTGTAAATACATGGAAATACTTTCTTGTTGAAGTCATGTTAGAAACAAAGGATTCAAAATGTCATGACTTATAATTCAAATGAGAGATAAAAGGACATAAGCTATTGGTTAAAGGAGGAAACCTAGATATATAAAAAGCAGAGCAATGCGTAAACTAGATGGATAAATGCTACTTATTATTAAGAGGTATTGTTTTTCCCATGCATGAACCATACATTGTCCCTGGTCTCCATGATACATGTGTTCCACTTTGAGACAGTCCCACCTCGCAGCACAGAACAGGACAGCATTGATGTGTCAGACTTCATTCAAAAAGACTACGTGACACTTCTCCACTTAAGCAAAAAACAGTCCCCTGCACGGAGAAAATTGCACGGCAAAATGGGATCCAAAGAAAAAATGAAGCCAACAACTGGATGGCTGAGAATAATTAATTTATTAATCAGACATTATAAAGACTTCGATCTCACAGACCGTATTCGGCATAGACTTAGCTTAGCTGAAGAAGGCTAAGCTAACTCTATGCCGAAACCGGTCTGTGAGATTGAAGTCTTTACAATGTCTGATTAATAAATTAATTATTCTCAGCCATCCAGTTACTGACGTCATTTTTTCTTTACTTCTCCACTTACACAACACCTGAAGCAGCATTCACTGGTTTGGTTGTCAAGGGACAAAGAAACAGTCTGTCTGTCTATTAACCCACATTGGTTGAGGTATGAGATGTACAACTCCTTTCTCATCCAGGCAAATTCTTATAAACCTCCTCTTCGTCTAGGCAGGCATGTGTAAACATTCTCCCGAGTCAGGCAGGCCTCTATAAACCACTTCCTTATCCACACAGGCAAAAAAGCATGTATTAACCCTTTACTCATCCAAACAGGCACCTATAAATCCTCTTCTGATCAAGGCAAACTAGTACAAACCCCCTCTTCATCCAGGGGAAACACCTAAAAAATCCCTTCTCGTCTAGGCAGGCATCTATACACCCCTTATATCCAGGTAGGCACCTGTTAATGCCCTACTTATCCAGGCAGGTATGTATAGTCAGAGCAACATTGCAGTTTCTGAGAAGTAGCTCTTGGATCTGCTAAGTTATACCTACTGCAGTTCATCAGTTCAGGTATGAGATGAGAGGCATGTGACACACCTCTTATGATTTTGTACTCTTCTTCTGCCTTCTGTACTTCTCTGCAGCTTTTGTGTCCTATATACTCTCCCTCTGGGAGAATCAGTTATTATTCTCTTGTTTCATCATCTTTACTCTTGCTTAGCATCACACCTGCAGCACATGGTATAGGCGAGGCTATTTTACTTCACTAATAGTGAGGCTTTCTCTGTCATACACAATGCCATTTCTTTCTGCAGATGATGAATTCTAATTGCCTGCTAAACCCAGAAATGCTAAATTATGAAATGGCTAAGAGTGAGATGTTAGCAGTGAGACTACAAGAGATTTAATTAGATTTAAAAGTCTGGCCTTATTCTCTTATTCCTAGTAACTAGTGGCTATATTTTACCATGAAGTCTACCAGCTCTATTGAATTATCATATAAGCAGAAATTATTTTAAAAATATTTCCATGGTAACAACATTTTCTTCACACTCTCCAACCCTATACTCCCAGATTGCTCCCTAACCCTAAATTTCCTGATTGCACCCCAACCCTAAAACTTCATCATACTAGCATTAATCCCAGACTCTACTTCGTAACCCTAAATCCCCCATTCACCCACTAAATCTAAATGCCAAGCTACCACGTCTCTGTCCCTATGGTTGCCACATTATTCAAACTGGTCTTGTCTATATGTACAGGCAGCAGCTCCATTCTCTCTCTCTGCATGGATGCCTGCTGCATATATATATATATATATATATATATATATATATATATATATATATATATATATACACACATATGTATACACTGTCTACACACACACACATTTTAGCACCTTGTCTTCTACAATTTTGCAATGCCCACATGCTGCTTCTGATTCCTGGGATTTGTTGTGCCACACCAGATAATGCAGCGGGTGCTGAGTCTCCGGATCCTTTCTATTGCATCCTCTTGACATTCAACCTCCAGCTAGCTATCGCTTGGCACCTTTCAAAACATGGGACAAAATAACATACCACTCCACTGAACAACGGCTTGTGCTCTGGTGCGGTACAGCAGCATCAAAAGGCAAGATATATACAGATTGTTTGCAAAGGAGCGAGAAGATGTGAATCACATACACACTCCATCTAAAGTGCGCCACTTTTACATTTTGGCGCCAAACTGGAAACCAGGAGGATTCAATAAAAAAAAAAAAAAAACAGCCGAACATCTCCATTGTCGACCATCGCATCAATGACGCGAATGCCTGACATGTCGTCTGCTGAAGAACCGTGAAAGAGCTCCTCTTGGAGTCAGCCAGTCAGGAGTAGGCCAGGAGCTTCTTTCAAGGTTCTTTGGCAGGTCTCATGTCAGGCATCGCATCGTGGATGTGATGGTTGATGGAGAAACTGTTAGCCGCAGATTCTGTCTGCAGTCTGCACAGGCAAAGGCAAGAAGCATGGCATGAGATTGGGAACAGGGAGGGCAGGGGCACTGGACACCAGGGGAAAACACTGGACACACACATTCGCGAGTCGCTTCAGCTCACTCGACTCCATCCATCTCAACTGAAGTGCGCCATTTTGGTGCCAAGCTGGCCTGGCTGGAAGCGTACAAAAAAATTGACTCAGAAGTCAGGACTGGAGTTTCTTTCTTGGTTCTTCTCTTCCCAGTTCCTTCCAACTCAACCCAGAACCACCTACCTTAAGTTCAGTCGGGAATCTCTCTCCTCTCTTGATGAGTACACTAGTCTAGGTAGGGAGGCCCTTCTTTCTTCGTCTAACCCATTCGAACTGACACCTACCTTCAGATCCTTCATCAAATGCAGCACACCAGTCTGCCACACGAGCACGATACTCCTTCTCACTGTGTCTGTGGAATACGTGTGGTAAAGTACGTGATCGTCGTGAAACTTCTACTACTAATGGTTGTAGAGAGATGCAGTTTAAGGAGGAAATTGAGGCTGTCAATTATGAGTCATGTGACTATGCCATCTCCAATAACATCTCCTCTCCGACTCCGAATGATGCAGGCTTTACAAAAAAAAAAATCTGAAAGTTTTCAGAAACGATGTTTTGCCACACCAGGTAGCTTAAAAAAAAAATGTTTCCAGAAACGATGTTTTGCACTGGTAGCTTATGAAAATCCAGGGGGGTGCAAGTGCACCCCCTTGCACCTGCCTGCAGGCGCCCTTGCCTGTACACGAGATTTTGGATTCCTTAGCAGAACTGTTTCAATCTGGTGCAGCTGCTGCTACCATCAGAGTACAACTAGCTGCCATTTCAAATTTTCACATCTGAGTTTCTAACTTAAGCATTGTGTCTCAAACTCTGTAAGGCCTTCATGAGAGGTACAGCTCTACTTAGACCCCCAGTGAAAGAGACCCTTCCACCATGGGTTCTCAATTTAGTTCTGGCCTCCTTGATACTGCCACCCTTTGAACCAGCAGCATCATGTTCTTTGAAATTTCTCTCTTGGAAAACTCTCTTCCTAGTTGCTATTACTTCTGCCAGACGTGTTTCAGAACTTCATGCACTGTGTGTTCACCCTCCATACCTAGTTTTTCACAAAGACAGAGTTTCTCTGAGCACCAACCCATCTTTTCTACCTAAAGTTTGTTCAGAACACAATTTGAATCAATCCATTGAACTTCCTGTCTTTTTCCCTAATCATTCCAACAAGGCAGAATACAGATTACACCACCAATTGGATGTGCATAGACAACTGCGTTTCTATCTCCATAGAACTAAAGAGATGAGAAAATCAGATTAGCTGTTCCTTTCATTTGCTAACAACAAACTAGGCTTTCCGGTTTCTAAAGTAACCTTGTCAAAATGGTTATCAGACACCATTGCCTATACCTACCATTTGCGGCAAAAAGATCTTCCAACAAAACCCAAAGGTCATTCAACCAGGTCAGTAGCTACTTCAGTAGCGTTTCAGTCTAGATTGTCCATAGATTCAATTTGTGCAGCAGCTGCTTGGGCAGATCCTCATACATTTATTTCTCATTACAAAGTAGATGTGGTCTCCTGGGGCAGGGCTTCCTTTGGTTCCACGGTTCTGAAGAGTCTGTTCCAATGAGCCACCCAGGATTGAGGTGCTAGGGACGCTGCCTCATCCAGCAAGAATGAAGGCGAGATTGGACAACTTAACATAAAGAAGTTATGTACCTACCATAATGTTCCATGTTAGTTGTCCTTCATCTCGCCTTCCTTCTTGCGTCCTTCCCTCCTTCCTCGAAGATTGAGAGGAGTTTTTTCAATGGTTTCACTGGCTAACTTGTTTTGTTATTAGCTGCTTCCCAAGCAAACCATGACAATTTACTGTATATCCAGGTTTAATAATGGATTATCTTCTATGATTATGTCTAGTGTGAGCTATCTCAAACAAGATCTGGGTAGCTGACGCTGGGAATTCTGTGAATAAGGGGTAGCCTCGAGTCAGTAAAGAGCTCTCGAGCTATAGAAAGTCGAGATGAAGGACAACTAACATGGAACGTTATGGTTGGTACATAGTTTCTTTTTAAATGCAGTGCTTCTCCTTTGATATTGGAGTTGCAATCCACAAACCTGTTTTATCAAGTATGTACAAGCATTTCTCTGACACACAAATGGATTGTTTCCCCAGCAACCACTTCATTACTTTGTGTTAAGTAAGCACAAGCACTAAAATGACACAATAAATTATTTTGCCCAGCGATCAATTCAGCAGTCTGACTATGTATGCACAAGCACTTCCCTGATACACAAATGAATTATTTCCCCCAGCAACCCCTTCAGTAACATGTCCTGGTATGCACAAGCACCAAAATTAAGCATTCAGCCAAATGACCTCTTCACTAAAATGTCCAGATATGCAGAAGCACTGAAATAAAACATTCACCCCAGCAACCCCTTCAGTAATATGCCCTAGTATGCAAAAGCACCAAAATGAAGCATTCACCCAAGTGACCCCTTCAGTAAAATGTCTAGGTATGCACAAGCACTAAAATTAAACATTTCCCCAAGTAACCACTTCAGTAACATGTCCAGATATGCACAAGCATTTCACAAGCGTCCTCTCAAGTAAAAATGTCCAGGTTTGTAGAAGCACCAACTCAACTCCCCTCGCATCTCTGTATTCTGACTGAAACCTGCTCCTTTCTGGTGTAACATCAGGATGATTTACACACTGTATAAAAATGAGTTTATTATAGATTCATGTCTATGAATCTAATTCATGTGCATACATGTAAACCCCTTTAACAGCATAGTTTATATTCCCCTATTGCTTATGTGTTAATCGTGTTATGCATTTCCGATGGGAGGGGAGGGTGTTCACAAAAAGTCCTCTTCATTTCTGTAGTCATTCTGACAGTCTGGGATTTGCATAACCTCATAGTGTCACTGTTCACAGATCTACAAAAATGTAAAGCCCCAAACTATGAATATCACCCTTAGGCTCTTGGCATTGAACTTTAACACAATGAAGTCCAATTTAGTTAATTTTGCTAGTTTGGTAGGTTTCTTAATTTGGCATTGGCTGAAAAAGGCAGTATGGGGGAAGGTAAAGTTTTAGCCAGTATTCGACAGCCTAGAGAGGAAGGGAGCAGACCATCCTTGGCAAAACAATGTCTGTTAACCATGTCCTCTGAAGCTGATAAATACTGGAATCCCTTAAAATGACACCAGAAGGGACAGCCAGTTGCTGAAATCAATCATTTGTTGCGCATATTGTGGCAGCAACCTTGGTGATGGTAATATACTGCTCACTGTTAGTCTCATACCTGCCTGAGACATAGTCTGAAAGCTCCATAATGTCTCTGTTTGGATCCCCTACACATCACCGACATTCCAGAATGCCAGCAACCATATGGCCGACACCATATGATCGACATTCGGAATGCCGACATTGTAAGAAGTCCACAAAAAAGGAAAATAACATTTCCTTTAAACTGCTAGCATGCACCCCCTCCTGGGGGGCTCCACCCCCCACACCCCCCCGTAACTTTAATATACCAACTCCATGAATGCATTACAGTGTAGGAATGGAAATCTTTCCATTCTGCACTATAGTGAGATGCCGGTTCCACATTGTCGGCATTCCGAATGTCGATCTTATGGTGTCGGCATTCTGAAATGTCGGCAAACTGAAGGGGACCCCTCTGTTCATATAGTCCAGGGAGGTACATCTTGGGTCATTTACACCTACATGGGCTATGATGGAATCATACTGGTACCTATGGCATAATGACTTGAGTGCATGCATGATTTGGTGGATCCTGGCTCCGGAAAGCAACCAACAGTTATCTTTCTTATTCGGCCTGCTTATAGGAACATCAGTATATCTTACAATGGAGTGTCCTATGATGAGAGTACTTGGAAGTGTGTTTGCTTGCCTTGGGGACTCCCATTAATGAAACCAAATTGGGTTGGTTCCAGTGTTCAGAGATTTTCTGTGTCATTATTGATCATTTTCATGATAATTCTTTCCATGGCTTTGCATATGAGACTAGAGAGACTTATGGGTATATAGTTTCCAGGGTCTGTAGATGGCCCACCTTTATGCAGTTTGGAGGCTAAAGTTAAATAGCAATTCCAGAGGGCCTGATAGGGATGATGATCTTCATGTTTCACTGTTGCAGTCATTACACTTGGGTTATCCTGCTGGCAGGCTACCCTCAATCGGCCTGAATTCCAAAATCTATGTCCAGTGTTGGTTGCTGTCGCCTCTTCCCTGACGTCAGTGCGCCAGGGCTATAAAAGATGCAGCCGACGCCATTTTCTTCAGTCTTTCGTGCCGCGCGTTGCCCGAAGCAAAAGCAGTTTGCAAGTGCCGGTCGGCCGACTCCTGAGATTTTTGTGTTCGAATTTCAGATCCGAAGTCTTCATTAAAAGCTAAGTACCCCGTTGGGGAAACTTTTTCTTGCTCCAGACCGATGTCAGAAAAAGTTAATAATTGTATTTCTTGTGGGAAGCAAATACCTCATAAGGACTTTCATTCTTACTGTATTCCTTGCCTAGGCCCTGACAACGACGTTGCTAGTTGTCAGTTTTGTGCTAGATTTAACCAACGCACTATTAAGCGTCAGTACGATTTTGCATTACACTATTTTGGCAGAAGATTTAATTATACGATGTCGTCGGATAGCCATCCGACTACTGGAATTCACAAGAAACGCAAAGAAAAAGAAAAGGACAGGCATCCGAGGTCCAAAACTGACGACGAGGCTTCTTCTAAGCCAGTAGCCGGTTCGCTGGTTCTCAGTGAGGTGCCTTCGCAGCCCCTCACACCCGCTACTTTAGACCCGCAGGCCGCTACCGACTCCCGCGTGGAGTCGACTAGGCCGCTGGAAGCTTAAGGTATTGGACCTTCGGAGACTATTCCCTCAGATGGGTCCAGAGCCACTGCATAGGCATCGGCTTCTGAGGGTGTTTTCAGACCTACTCAATTATACATTAAACCGACTTTAGCTTCAAAGGCAAAAACTAAAGCACCTTTAAAGACAAAGAAACAAGTACAACAGCCTCATGGACAGGCCAACATGCTCAAAAAACAGATGCTCAAAATGGCCGAAGACTTAATTACTTTGATCAGGGGTTCCCATCCCCCACCTAATAAAAGGCCTAGGCAAGAGAGAGAATATGAATCTTCAGATCAGGTTTCCATTTCATCTGTTTCCTCTTCTGATCAGGAATACTCTCTTCCTATGAAGATTCTGATGCTGAAGAATCTATCCCTTCAGCCTCTTCTCCTGAGGATTACTCTTTTGGGGAAACCTTGCATACCATGAGGGAGCATTTCCACTGGGAGAGCCAAGATTTTTCAGAATCTAAGAAAAGGCTCAGACTTCCTTTTACTATCACAACACAGGCCCCTAGCTATTCCACCTGTGTTAGACATTGTAGATGTATTTTCAGAGTACAGTCTGACCCCTGACTCTTTACCTCCAGCTCCTGTTAAGCCGGACAGGTACTACAGGGTTCCTGACTCTCATAAATTCCTTTTCAAAAACCCTGCTGACCCGGAAACTATTACTCAGGGTCCCAAAGGGGTCAAGGCTTCCACTGCAAAAAACCCTACCCCCTCTGACAGAGATTCTAGGGCATTGGACAGATGGGGAAAAAAAGATTTACACTTCTGCTACCTTGGCTATAAGGGCTTTAAATTGTCAGTTTCATATGCTCAAATATCAGCAATATATTATGTCACTGCTTAAACAGAAAATGTTGATAAATTCTGAATGTGCAAAAAACAAAGAAATGCAGGATTTATTGCATGCAGCTGAACAAGTTGGAAAGCATACTTTGCAATGTGGTTTTGATTCTTTGGAGGCCTCCTGCAGGGCTGCTGTTACGGGTTCTGTCATCAAGAGGCATGCTTGGTTAAAGGAACAAAATCTGCCTGATCATGTCAAAGCAAAATTATTAGATGCTCTATTACAGCATGACGCCTTGTTTGGTGTTAAAGCAGAAGAGGTGTTAAAGAAAATGGAGGACAAAGCTAAACCTATGCAAACGGTTAAGGATTTCTTACAGGTACAGCCTCCAAGATTTAGCAGACACTGGCCTACAGAGAATTGGTCCTTTCTAGTGTCAGACCACAAAGGGGCAGATACAGATGCCCAAGAGGCAGATCCCAGCCCCAAGGTTCGTACAGGTTTAAACAAGGAGGTGCTTCTACCTCCAAAAGTGGAGAAGACAAATCACAGCCATACAGGAAACAGTCCCAATGACTTCCCCCTGTCTGCACCAAGCACTCATCTTCTGGCAGTACCTTTAGGGGGAAAACTAGCACTTTTTTTCACAAAATTAGCACATAATAACCCAGGACAAATGGGTCCTAGACATAGTGTCACAAGGCTACAGGTTTCACTTCCATACCCTGCCAAGGGCAAACAGTTGGCCAGACCTGCCAAAACATCAATGGGCCGAGGCACAAAAGCAAGTCTCATCCCTCATGGACATGAGGGCCATACAACAAGCACCAGAGCAAGAGCAGGGACAAGGATTTTATTCATGACTGATGTTCATCATGCATACAGCTGCAGTCATAACAGATGGGTTCTCCTGCCGTCAGGCGGGTCCTCGGTCAGCCGAATTCCAAAGTCTAGGTCCGGCGTCGGTTGTCGTCGCTTCTTCCCTGACGTCAGTGCGACAGGAGTATAAAAGAACCAGTCAACGCCATTTTCTTCAGTCTTTCTTGCCGCGCTGTGCCCGAAGCAGAAGCAGTTCGCAAGTGCCGGTCGGCCAGCTCCTGAAATTATGAAAATTTTGCAACCAAAGTCTTCTTGAAAGCTAAGTACCCCGTTGGGGAAACTTTTCTTGCCTCAGACCGATGTCAGACAAAGTTAATGATTGTATTTCATGTGGGAAGCAAATACCGCATAAGGATTTCCATTCCCTCTGTATTCCTTGTTTAGGCCCAGACCACGACGTCTCGGTCTGTTGCTTTTGTGCTACATTCAACAAATGCACCATTAAGCGTCAGGCGGAGTTCGCCCAGCATTATTTTGGCAAAACATTTAACTATACTATGTCGTCGGATACTCCGACTCCAGTTTTGTCTAAAAAGCGCAAAGATAAGGACCGACACACGAGGTCCGTGGCCTCTACCGACACCACGCCAAGGCCGACTACACGTGGTCTGGTTCTCAGCGAGGTGCCTACGCAGCCGCTGACTACCGACGACACTTCATTGGCGGTGTCTCCTGTGCCCGAGGTCGCAGGCTCCTCGGCCCACACCCCGACTACAGATACCGAAGCCACTCTTGGCGGTGAATCTCAAAATGTGGACAGGTCTACCTCCTCCCAAGGTGTCTTCAGACCTTCAGCTTCTTTTTCCATCAAGGCTTTTACTAAGTCTAAAGCAGACATGGATTCTAAGAGACAAGCTACACATGGCCCATCTCCAGGCCCCGTGCCTAAAAAACAGATGCTTAAAATGTCTGAGGATTTAATTACTCTTATCAGGGGTTCTCAACCCCCCCCCACCGGACAAAAGGCCCAGAGTGGAGGAAGAATCCCCCTCCTCTGATCAGGGCTCCATTATTTCAGAGCACTCTGATGATCAGGAACATTCTTACTCCCCTTTGGAAGACTCTGATGCAGAGGAGTCCATTCCCTCTGTTTCCCCCCCAGAGGATTACTCATTTGGGGAAACTTTGCATACCTTAAGGGAACACTTCCACTGGGAAGGCCAAGATTATTCAGATTCCAAGAAAAGGCTTAGGGAATTTCTCTTGCTACCTCAGCACAGGCCTCTGGCTATATCTCATGTCTTGGACATATTAGATGATGTGTACTCGGAGGCCTACCTTAACCCGGATTCTCTACCTCCAGCCCCAGTCAAGCCTGACAGGTACTACAGGGTTCCTGACTCACACCAATTTCTATACAAAAGCCATGCTGCTGACCCAGAAACCATCTCACAGTGCCCCAAGGGAATTAAGGCCTCCGCTGCTAAAAATCCATTACCTTCCGAGAGAGATTCCAGATCCTTAGAAAGGTGAGGAAAAAAGGTATATGCCTCGGCTACCTTAACCATGAGGGCATTAAACTGTCAGTTCCATATGCTAAAGTACCAACAGTTTTTGTTATCACAATTGAAAAGTAAAATGTCACAGCCTGAACAACCAGACTTGAAGGAGTTGCAGGATTTGATGCATAGTGCAGAACAAGTGGGTAAACATACCTTACAATGTGGTTTTGATGCTCTAGAGGCTTCATGTAGAGCTGCTGTTACAGGATCAGTCATACGTAGACATGCCTGGCTCAAGGAACAAACCTTGCCAGATCATGTCAAAGCTAAATTACTAGATGCCCCTCTACAAAAGGATGTATTATTTGGTACTAATGCTGAGGAGGTATTAAGGAAAATGGAGGAAAAGGCTAAATCAATGCAAACTGTGAAAGATTTTCTATAGGTACAACCCCCACGTTTCAGTAGAAATTGGCCTTCCAAAAATTGGTCCTTTCCAGCCACGGACAGACCCCAAAGAGGTAGATACAGGCGCCCGAGGGGCAGAGGGCAGTCCCAAGGATCGTTTAGAGGCAGACAATGGCAAGCTCCTACACAAAGAGGTGGTGAGGATAACTCGCAACCATTCAGAAAGCAAGCCCAATGACTTTCCCCTTTGCATGCCAAGCAAATCTCAAATGGCAGCACCCTTAGGCGGAAAACTGGCATTATTTTCAAAAAATTGGCATATTGTCACAAAAGACAAATGGATCCTGGACATTATAAACAGAGGCTACAGATTCCATTTTCACACCCTTTCAAAAATGAGAGGCATGCCAAACCTGCCACACAATCAAAGGGCAGAGGCACAAAGACAAATTACAGATCTCATAGACATGAAAGCTATTCAAGAGGTACCTACGCACAAACAAGGTCAAGGTTTTTATTCCAGACTATTCCTGGTACCAAGGAAGGGAAAAGATTGGAGACCTATTTTGGACCTATCCATCCTAAACACATTTCTACTCGTACCAAAATTCAAGATGCTCACTCTACAGCAGCTTCTTCCCATGCTGGACAAGGAGTCTTGGCTGGTAACATTGGACCTCAAGGAGGCATACCTGCATGTCCCAATCAGACAAAATTGCAGAAGATACCTCAGATTTCTTGCAGGTTCAACCCATTATCAATTCTCTGCATTGCCCTTTGGCTTATCTACTGCACCCAGAGTATTCACGAAATGCCTGGCATCAGTAATTGCCTACTGCAGACTTCAAGGGATACAAATATACCCCTATTTGGACGACTGCCTGATCCAAGCAGACAGCAAGCACATTCTTCTTAAACATCTGGCTTATGTAATAATGTTGTTGAATTCTCTGGGATACACAGTCAACAAAAAGAAATCAAGGCTAATACCCTCTCGGAAAATAATTTTCCTGGGTGCCAACTTGGACACAAACACCCAGATGGCCTACCTCATGCCAGAGAAGCAGGGGCAACTAACTCAATACTTCAGAGCACTAGCAAATTGCAATTTCACCAGGCTGACTGCAAGGAAAATCCTGCAGGCTCTGGGATTCATGGCATCTTGCATCTTACTAATTCCATGTGCAAAGCTGCATATGAGGAAACTTCAATGGTACCTGAAAAACCTATGGTCTCAACACAGCCACAGTTTGGAAACAATAATACCACTAATTCCATGTCTTCAAAAGGAATTTCTGTGGTGGGCTCAAGCATGCCAAACAAACACAGGTCTCCCATTCAGCAAGCCTCAAGCAAATCAAGTCATCACAACAGACGCCTCGGACTACACCTGGGGGGCGCACATGACAGATAGGTGCATTCAGGGCAAATGGTCCCAAAAAGAAAAGCACCTTCACATCAATCAAAAGGAAATGCTAGCAGTAATAAATGCTATTACAGCTTTCAAAGACCTTCTGCAACCAGGTCAACTATTGATAAGAACGGACAACACCACAGTAATGTGGTACATAAACAAACAGGGAGGAACACATTCATACCCCCTATGCAGACTGGCCATGTCACTTTGGAACATGGCCATGGACTTACAAATCAAACTACAAGCACAGTACTTGCCAGGCAAAGAAAACACGCTGGCAGACAACCTAAGCAGAAATATGACCGATCCACACGAATGGAAGTTGCATCCTCAAGTTTTTACAGAGATAATCCAAGCATGGGGAAGGCCAGACATAGATCTCTTTGCCTCCCACAAAAATCACCAATTGACAAAATTCTGTTCAAGGATTTTCCATCCAAAGGCCTGGAGAGTGGACGCTGTCTCTTTCAGTTGGACATCAATGACAGTTTATGCCTTCCCACCTCTTCCTCTGCTGCCCAAAGTTCTACTGAAAAGCAGAGCAGACAGACCAAAGATGTTTCTCATTGCTCCAGACTGGCCAAGACAACACTGGTACCCACTCCTGAGGAGCCTGACACATTCCCCATCATGGACACTGCCTCTAATGCCTCTTCTCCCGACTCAGCACAGCTTCAAAACTCTTCACAGTCATATAAAAACACTCAATTTAGCCGCATGGAAGATTCCTTAGCATCACAACAGACCCTACTCTCCAAGGAGGTGCAGGATGTCATTTTGGAGGCCAGAAGGCCGTCTACTAGAAAAGCTTACTCCGCAAAATGGAAACTGTTTTGTGTCTGGAATGAGAAAAAGGGCCAGGATCCTGGAAAACTGAATTTACCTCAAATATTACAGTATCTAGCTGAGCTGCTAAGCATTGGACTTTCATTCTCCTCCATCAAAATCCATGCCTCAGCCATTTCTGCAGAATACAACACTGATCCACCCTTATTCTCTCACCCCCTCTTAAGACAGTTCCTCAGAGGGGCTAAGAATCTAAAATCCCCAAGGAAACAACCAATACCTGCTTGGGATCTCAATTTCATTCTGGAAAAACTGACCTTGCCTCCTTTTGAGCCAGCTGCCTCATCAGATTTGCAATATTTGTCCTGGAAAACAGCTTTCCTTCTGGCTATTACCTCGGCTCGTAGAGTTTCAGAACTACAAGCTCTCATGGCTGTGCAGCCTTTTATCATCTTCCATCAGGACAGAGTTTCCTTACGAACCAACCCGTCCTTTATGCCAAAAGTGGTATCCAGGGTAGCTTTGAATCAAGCCATACACTTGCCTACCTTTTATCCTAATCCTCAAAACAAAGGGAAGAGATTACTACATTCCTTGGACATCCACAGACAACTGTGTTATTATTTGGACAGAACAAAGCCTTTCAGAAAATCAGAACAGCTCTTTGTGTCCTATGCTATAGGAGCTCAAGGAAAGCCAATTTCCAAACAGACAATCTCAAAATGGATAGCCCACTGCATACGCTTTTGCTATTCTTTTCATGGCAAAACTGTACCTACAGGCATCAGATCTCACTCCACAAGGGCCACGGCTCCCTCTGCAGCCTTTCTCAGAGGAGTTCCTACCAAAGATATTTTAGAAGCAGCCACTTGGAGTTCTGTGCGTACCTTCTCCAAGCACTACCACCTTCCACTATACTCCAAATCTAGAGCGGGCTTTGCCACTGCAGTCTTGCAGGGCATTCTGGCTCCTCCTAGTTGCACCTAGTGCCTACCACCCCTTTCTTAGCTTTGGGATTCTACCCATCTGTTATGACTGCAGCTGTATGCACGATGAACATAGTACAGTTTTGTACTTACCATAAATGTAGATGTTCGAGTGCTAATACAGCTGCAGTCCAGGTTTCCCTCCCTCCTTCCCCTCTTGGGACAGGCCTATTGGCTAACATATCCTCATGCAACCAGATTGGGGTATTCATTCATGATGTATTTGCTTGCACTAATGTATTTTGATTATATGGCATTGTTTTATTACACAAATTTATGTATTGCCTTCCTTCTGGGGGCACCTGACATCTGGGGCAAGAAAAACTGAAGAAAATGGCGTCGGCTGGTTCTTTTATACCCCTGTCGCACTGACGTCAGGGAAGAAGCGACGACAACCGATGCCAGACCTAGACTTTGGAATTCGGCCGACCGAGGACCCGCCTGATGGCAGGAGAACCCATCTGTTATGACTGCAGCTGTATTAGCACTCGAACATCTACATTTATGGTAGGTACAAAACTGTACTTTCTTGGTACCAAGAAAGGAGAAGACCTGGAGACCAATACTGGACCTATCTATTCTAAACACATATCTGGATATACCAAAATTCAAAATGTTGACTCTACAGCAACTTCTGCCCATGCTGGGCAAGAAGGCTTGGCTTGTGGCTTTAGACCTGAAAGAGGCATACCTGCATGTCCCAGTCAGACAAACATGCAGAAGATACCTCAGATTCAAAGCTGGCTCAATGCACTACCAATTCTCTGCACTGCCCTTTGGCTTATCTACTGCGCCCAGGGTCTTCACAAAGTGCCTGGCACCAGTAATTGCATTCTGCAGACAAAGAGGAATACAGATATATCCTTACTTGGATGACTGCCTCATTCAGGCAGAGAACAGACATTCTACTACAGCATCTGGCGTTTGTAAAGAGATTTCTAACAGGCCTAGGGTACACAGTCAATGAAAAGAAATCAAAACTAGTACCCTCTCAAGAGATTATATTCCTGGGTGCAAGCTTAAATACAACTGCCCAGATGGCTTATCTCACACCAGACAAACAAAGGCAACTGACTACCTATTTCAGCCTGTTGGCAACAAAGGCCCAGTTATCTGCAAGAAAAATTCTGCAGGCTTTGGGCTTCATGGCATCCTGCATTCTACTAATTCCATATGCGAGACTGCATATGAGGAAACTTCAATGGTACCTAAAAAGTGTTTGGACTCAACATTGCCACAGCCTGAAAACAATAATTACCCTCATTCCCTGCCTGCAACAGGAGTTTCGATGGTGGGCGAAGGCTTGTCACGAGAACAAGGGACAGCCATTCACTTTACCTCCAGCCAGACAGACATTAACAACGGATGCATCAGATTATGCCTGGGGGGCCCACATGGCAGGTAGATGTATTCAAGGCACATGGTCCGCAAACCAAATGCATCTACATATCAATCAAAAAGAGATGCTAGCTGTTCAGAATGCCCTGACAGCCTTCAAGGACCTACTTCATCCGGGACAACTACTGATAAAGACAGACAACACCACGGTCATGTGGTATATAAACAAGCAGGGAGGCACTCATTCTTACCCCCTTTGCAGACTAGCCATGGCTTTGTGGGACACAGCATTGACTTACCAAGTACATCTGCAGGCACAATTCCTGCCAGGAAAAATAAATACTCTGGCAGACGAACTAAGCAGAAACCTCATGGATCCCCACGAGTGGAAATTGGATCCACAAGTCTTCAGCATGATAACAAGGAAATGGGGATGCCAGGATATAGATCCAACTAAAAAGATTCTGCACAAGGACTTATCACAGACAAGCATGGAAAGTGGACGCCCTATCTTTCAGCTGGAAAAACTTAGCAGTATATGCCTTTCCTCCACTGCCTCTCCTCCCCAAGGTACTCCTAAAGGTCAGACAAGAGAAGCCAAAGAAGATACTGATTGCCCCAGACTGGCCCCGTCAGTACTGGTATCCAATCCTAAGGAACTTGTCTCAATGCCCGGCTTGGACCTTGCCTCAAATACCTCATCTGCTGTCCCAACAAAACAATCAGATCCTGCACAGCCAACTAAAGACCTTAAATCTGGCAGCATGGCGGATAATGTAGTCATACAAAATGCACCTCTCACTAAAGCTGTCATGGATGTCATTTTGGAGGCCAGACGGCCTAGTACCAGAAAATCTTATGCTGGAAAATGGAAGAGAATCTGTGCTTGGAACCAGGCACAAGGAATGGACACAGCTGTATCAAATATTCCTCAGATTTTGCAATACTTAACTGAGATGCTGGACAAAGGCCTATCCTTTTAATCAGTTAAAATTCATGCCTCTGCCATTTCGGCTTATTACAATACAGAGCCACCAATCTTTTCGCATCCTCTGTTAAGGCAGTACATCAGAGGAGCCAAAAACTTAAGGCCTCCAAGGAGATCACCAATACCTGCATGGGACCTCAATTATGTCTTGGAAAAACTCACCCTGCCTCCTTTTGAGCCAGCTGCTACAGCTGATATAAAGTTTTTATCTTGGAAAACAGCTCTGCTCCTAGCAATAACCTCTGCAAGACGAGTCTCAGAGCTACAAGCACTCATGGCGGTGGAACCTTTTTTATCATTTTTTATCCAGACAGGGTTTCTCTTGAGGACAAACCCAACATTTATGCCTAAGGTAGTGTCCAGTGTGGCCCTTAACCAAACTATTCATCTGCCTACTTTTTATCCAAACCCACAGAATAAGGGGGAGAGAATTCTGCATTCTTTGGACATACACAGCTACGCTTCTGCTTGAACAGAACCAAAGATTTCAGAAAGATAGAGCAACTACTAGTGGCATATGCTGCAGGATCACAAAGCAGACTATTTCAAAGTGGATAGGCCACTGCATTCGTTTCTGCTATTCACAACATGGCAAGCCAGTGCCTAAGGGCATTAGGCCACAAGATTTAACCAGAGCAGCAGCCACTTTAGCAGCCGTCTTCAGGGGAGTACCAACCAAAGACATTTTAGAGGCTGCTACCTGGAGTTCAGTGCACAACTTTACAAAGCACTATCATTTACCACTCTACTCTAAATCCAGGGCAGGCTTTGCCACTGCAGTTCTGCAGGGCCTCATAGCCGCTCCTAATGCTATTTAGCTCCAGCCTCCCAACCATAGCTTTGGGATTCAACACAAGTGTAATGACTGCAACAGTGAAACACGAAGAACATAGTACAGTTATGTACACTTACCCATAAATGTAGATGTTCGAGTGTATTCACTGTTGCAGTCCAGGTTACCCACCCACCATCCCCCATATCTTTGTTGGAACTTATCTGCACTTCTCTAATCTATACAACCTATGTGGTGTATTTGCTTGTAGATGAAGGTATAATATATTTTGGTGCATGCATGTTATATTGGCATATTTTTAGCCTACCCTTTTTGGGGCACCTGACGTCTGGGGCAAGAAAAACTGAAGAAAATGGCATCCGCTGCATCTTTTATACCCCTGGCGCATTGACGTCAGGGAAGAGGCGACAGCAACCGACGCCGGCCCTAGACTTTGGAATTCAGGCCGACTGAGGGTAGCCTACCAGCAGGATAACCCAAGTGTAATGACTGCAACAGTGAATACACGTGAACATCTTCATTTTATGGTAAGTGTACACAACTGTACTTTTCATGCTTACTTAGAAGGCATCTTGGGATATTGTCTGGGCCCACTTATGCAGTGCTGTTGTCCTTAGAGAGAGTATTAAGGACCCGATATGTAGTGAAATTTGATGGTATTTCCTGAGTGAAATTTGACAGGTAGACAGGGTAAAGTTGGAGCTGGATTTATCTGCCAGTAGGTTTGCTATATTTTCTGGCTCAGTAGAGGTGACTGTATTAACAATGAGCTATGCACACAATTGTGTATTGCCTTTGAGGTTGTGGACATAGCTGAACAATGCCTCATGGTTGTTCTTGCCCTGGGAGGCCAAGTTTACCTCAGTTTTGGCTTTGGTAGACATCATTTGTCCTCTGAGTTTTGTTTAGTTTGATGAGTTCTGCACCTCCTATTTTATGTCATGATTTTCTTTTTTCTGTTGTACAGCCTATTGATGATGTGATTACACAAGGGTGGATTGTTTTTTGAGTTAGCACTGTACTTCTCCCTGTGGGTACATCTGCCTCTTTGAAGCTATTAACATGCTTATATAGAGTTTCTGTGAATAGTTCCACATAGGCAACAATGTTCTCAGTGTTTATATGGGCTTGCAATTTTTCCAGGTTGTCATTTAATATTAGGAAGTTAGCCTTAGAATATTTTCTTTGAGCCAGAAGATACAGCAAACCTACTCCCCCTTAGAGCGCAATATTAGAAGGAAAGGGGTTAGGATGCTGTTGCTATGCAGATAAATGGCTGACAAATAGAAATCGGGTGTGTGCTGTGGCAAAGTTATCTAGTGTCCATTCAAGGAGAAATTTCTAGATCAAGCATCTGATACATCAAGCGAATCTCACTAAAGTCATCCACTCCTTGTTTTTTCCTTCCTTTGATTATTGTAATATGCACTGAAATAATTTGTTTGATCAAAGCTGAACTGGGCTAGGCTACCAGACATAACTCCGAGGTGAGATACCAGATGATTAGAGGCTTCTGAGCTTCCCAAAAAACACTATTTGTCTGTTTTTTGTTTGATTACAGTATTTACTACACTTTTTATTATACCCTGTCATTTTAACACTGTTATCTAAACTGCACTGTTGTACTGTATTTGTCTGCCTTACTGTGCCTGTTAAATCATATTTTGTTGATGTTTTCACTGTTTGCAAAGCTTTTTCTGCTATTTTCATTGTTTGCAAAGTAATTGTTGCTACTTTTCAGTGTTTGCAAAGCATCTGTTCTGTTTTCCCACCAAGCAGTGTTTTAAGTAGCCACCTGTGGCGTGTCTTTGGGATATGCGATGGCAGGGAGGACATCCAGACTCTGCACAGAAGGCACCCAAGTCGGGAATTGAACCGGAGAACCTCTTGCTGTGAGGCTGCAATGCTAACCGCTGCACCACCGCTACAGGTGGACTGGACACTCAAAATTGGCCCCAGGTGTGTGTGTGTGTGTGTGCATGTGCCTTCTGTGGAAGGTTGGGCGCCAGGCTGACAACCCTGGTAAAGGGTGATTGCTCTAGGGTTTGGAGTAAGCACCCTCATTGGTTCTTTTGATTTTTTTTTTTTTTTAATATTTTAGTTCCTGGTATTAAAGGCCTACATTTGAGCAAGTTTCTGCTTGTTTGCACATTACACAGTTGTGCGCCATAGCTGGACAGATAATTTTGACAATGTTTTCCCTTAGATACAGCTATTGTACATTAGTGTAGTCTTCATCTTCAATACATTTCCATTCTAAGAAATATTGCTCGTGAGCTGTGACCTATTAAACTACCACCCAAAAAATCAGAAAATACCCATCAACAGAGCAAATCCTTGATCAGTCCTGAAAGCACTCCCTTTATGACAACAGTTCTTCAGACCTAGCATTATGGACAGTTGGACTACCCCTGTTTCTCCTGCCAGCCTGATCAACTTGGGCCTCCTGAGGCAGTGTAGCAATTGCTTCATATACACTGACAACCCTCTACTAATAACTCACTCTAGTACAGAGTGTGAGAGATGTATCTACACCAAGAATCTTGAATCCATGCTCTCTCGCACTCGAAACAGTAGCACACAAGAGGTGGTCAACTCATCCACCACTACTCATACACACAGTATGCTTCCAACACATAAATCTGCATACATGGAGGTTCTCTCAAAAAAACTTACTGAACCACCAGAGACCTCCAGAACACAAGACTGCTATAAATAACACCGTTCGCACAGCACTCAAGACACACAGCAACACCAGTGTCTTGCCTACCAAGCCCTTAAGGCATAACACTCAAAAAAGACAATTTTTTTGTCATTGGAGACTCCATAGTGAGACACATGGATGTCCCACTCACCAGGTTAGATAAGGAGAGAGTTACATCCAGTTGCCTGTCTGGTGCCAAGATTCGTCATATCATGCATGAACTCAGATCTCTCGGCAACAAGTACCATTATGACTCCGTCATAGTTCATGTTGGAGTGAATGACCTGAGATGTACCTCACTGGACTATATGAAGCGGGACATGGTTGAGCTCTCTGAGTATGTGTCCCAGGTGCCCCTAACCTTGAGCAGCATATTACCCTCACCTAGAATGATGCCACAGCATAAACAAAAAAAATGATGGATTTCAATAATTGGCTTAGTTTTTGGTGTCATTCAAAGTGGATCCGGTTTCGGTCAGCCTGGGATGACATGGTTGACAAACCTCGCTGCTTTGCCAGAGACAGTTTGCATCTGGCACTACAAAGCTTTTGGCTGCTGGCAAAGGCTCTTGCCTCCCCCAGACGTGAAAATTGCCAATTATAACAAAATAAAGGTTATGCTGTTAACGCTAGGAGCCTAAATCAAAAACTGCACACCCTGGAAGCACTTCTGTCACTAGAGGCTGTAGATGTCTGTGCAGTCACAGAAACCTGGTTCAAGGCTTCAGAGAGTATCCTGGCCTTGCATCCCTTCCACACCTTCAGACTGCAAGATGAACATGTGAGAACCAAAGGAGGTGGTGTTTCTTAGAGATACATTTACCTCTGGACTAGTTAGACTGGACAACTCCATGGAGTTACTCCAAGTGCAGATTACTGTGGGTACGACCCCCATTTAAGTCATAGCTAGGTATAGATTCCCCCTCCATGAATCATGATGTGTATGAGGCCTGCTAGACCAAACTAGAGTCAGTCCAAATACTGCCAAACATGCTGGTCATGGGGGATTTTAATTATCCCACCATCAACTGGGAAACCTACTGCAACCCTAATTCACATGCGCAAAAAGTTCCTTGACTTTAACTCAAATGCCCTGGAGCATATTGTTCAAACCCCAACAAGAGGAACAAACATACTAGATCTGGTCCTCACTAACATGACAAACAGATGAACCATCACAGCTGTCGGACCCTCATTAGTTAAATCTGACCACAAATGAGTTGCCCTCAAACGGGCACCAACATCAGAACTCACAAAGGCCAAAGTCAGACTAAAAACCTCACCAAGGCAAAACTATACTCTCCTAGGGGAAGGTATAAATGCGTTCCAAGGCCCCACCCCCAGCTGAAAGTGGCAACTACAACAAAGCTTATACTGAAGCCATGTACAATCACTTGTATAAGTGTATAGAGACTGCTATTCTAGAGAGAATCAAAGCCAGAGCCCCAAGTAAAAACAAGCCACCCTGGTGGATATCCAGCATCAACAAACTTTACAACAAATGCAAACAGTTGCTGTGTAAGAAATGTAAGGTGAGGCCCCAAGAATGGAAAAGCACCCTCCTCAGCCTCAACAGGCAAATAAGAGAACTTGTCAAATTCTCTAAGGATAACATTGAGAAAAACCTAGTAATCACATCTAAGGATAACCATAAGGCATTTTACAGCTACAAATTCAGCCTAAAAGGTAGTACTCAAGCATGTGCCGAGCTAGTGACCAATGGTATCACACACACTGATCCCACAGAGATAGCAGACCTGCTAGTGGACAGATTTGGCAAAAATTTCACTCCCCTATCCCCTCCAAACTTATCACAAACATTGCCCTCACCCCCCACCCTACATTTCCAAAGAGCAGGTCATTAAAGCCTTGTCTAAGACAAAAAAAAGAACACAGCCTCTATGGGACCAGATGGCATCCCAGGCTGTCTTATAAAAAAAAAAAAAAAAAATTAAAACATGATCTAGCATCATCCCTAAGTACCCTATTCAATCATAGCTTATCCACAGGCTTTGATCCTGCAGAATGGAGAACAGCAACAGTTATACCCCTCCACAAGGGTGGCTTAGCAAGAGACCCTGGAATTATAGACCCGTAAGTCTGACTAGCCTTATCTGTAAGGCCATGAAGCATATCATCATAAATAAAATAATAAATATACAGGCGACCTCCAAACCCTGGATCCAACCCAATTTGGCTTCATCAAGGGCAGATCCTTCCTGTCAAACCTGGTGGATTTCTTTGAAAATGTGGCCAGGACCATTGACGAGGGCAAATCTGTGTACACAGCATACCTCAATTTGGCAAAGGCCTTTGACATAATCCCACACTCTGGCATTACCAATAAACTTAGCAAATTAAATGTGTTCCCCTTTGTTCTAAGATGGGTTGCCAAGTGGCTCACAAACCGATCACACGCTATCAAAGTGGGTGACTCCACATCAACCAGCAGCGTGCTACAAGGGACAATGCTGGGTTCCCCTACTGTTTGCTATGTACTTCTCAGAAGTTCAGGCCAAAACTAAGGGGCTGTGGCTGATCAAGTTTGTGGATGGCTGCAAACTGGGTACAATTACTGAATCCCCAATAATGCCATATTTCAGGATGTCATATTTCAGGAAGGTCTTACACAGACCAACAAGTGGTCTCGTAGTCATGGTCTTAAACTGAATGCAAAGAAATGCATCATCATTCCCTTCAGCAAAAACAGTGTCCTTTACACTATCCAATTAACAACAATACTACCAATGAAGTGGTAAGGGATTTGGGATCACAAGTAGACTGCAACCTTAACTTTGACCACCATGTGCCTACTGTAGTAAAGAAGGCCTTCTACATAGCACACTTGATTAGCAAAGGCATCGCTTCTAGAGCAAAGGAGGTTTTAACTCTATATACTAGTCACTAATAAGGCCCATAATTGAGTATAATGCCCCTTTTGACACGTACTGTACAATGTACCCTGCAGCAAATGGAGAGACCTCAGTGGTTTCTAATAAAGAAGATTAAGGGACTCCAGTATGTGCCTTACACAGACAGACTAAAGTCCCTGTCACTGTACTCTGTATCATACAGACTTCTTAGGAGAGACTTATGCCTGGGTTACAGAACAATCTCAGACCCAAACCTAATGAATCTACTGCACATGTGTAAATCAAACTGGATTGGAGCTACCCATTCCAGGAACCTAAATATGGCTTGCAACTTGAATAAGATGTGCTGGAGGGAAAGATTGGGATGAAATGGGTAGGCTTGAAATGACCTCCAGGTCGATAGCCTGGTAACCTCCTATGATCCTATTGCAACTTACTGTGTTACAAATCCATTATGCCTGTGCTGTGATGCACAATCAAATAGGATGCCAACATAAAGTGTTGGTCTGTTTTTCTCTGCAAGGCCTAGGTCCTTGTTTCTTGATGATGCTTACTGTTCCATACTGTCCCCCAAGGCTGCTGGTAGCTCCTCAGGCATGGATTTGAAATAGCTGGTGTTCATTAATTTGCTTACCATGCCTCTTTCCTGTTTGTCACTCATCCAGTCAGGATAAAACAGACGAGCATTCGTGGGTTCTGTTCAGGCAGCTTTATTATTTAGAAACATCAGGATTGAGGCTTAATAACTTTAACTTAGATAAACTTATAAACAGACTAGCTGTCACACTCATAGACGCTCACTCTCTAGCTGCACTCTCAAAATGCCACTGAAGCTATCACATGCTTGCTATTTATATACACATGCTGTCCTTGAAATGTTTCTTAAAGGTAAAACACACACACACAGTATTCTACATCTTCCCTCATTGAGAATTAAGTCATGCTTTATTGACAAAATGATTGACATGCAATTAATACAAATAATTCTTTGACATGTAATTATACAGAACTAAATACATATAGACGATTATGTCCAGGTTGGTGTGTATTTCACAGAAGGTCTGAAAATATGACCAAATTATTTGACATAAAAGCTAGAATTATGTCTAGCAACTGGGACTGTCTCTACAGAATGTTCAACTTTGGGGACATCAGGAATGGAAGTAGAAGTTATGACATGTTCTGCAACAGGAACATTGTCTGGATTGCTCTGAGATCTACAGTCTGTATCATAGGAATGCAATATCAATTCTGATACAGGAGGAAGGTTTCTGCGGTGCCTCCTGTACTCCACACCTTCAGCTTTTACGAAGTAGAATCTCGGCTCAGTACATATACTTGTTATTTGACCAAAACCTTTTGCCATTTTTATCCTCTCTCTCTCCTCCTTTCAGTGGACAAAGAGATCTGTTTGATTTATCATAGCTGTAGTTCTGGAAAGAATGTTTTCTGTATAGTTGGGCTCTGATTGTTCTTTTCTTTGCTTTAGGCCTCAGCAAAGTGGAACTGATAGGTGATCTGGTTTGCCTAGATAGAGGTCTCTGAGCAGGCGAGCCAAGCATATCGTCACAAGGTATATTTCTGAGATTGAGTAAATTCAAAAAGACATCAGTATTATCATGCTTTGGCTTCTCTAATAATTGCTTTCCACTCTACTCCATGTTTAGCTAGTCCATTTGACTGTGGATATTCTGGACTACTAGTAACATGTTCAAAGTCCCATTCTTTTGCAAATTTTTGAAACTGCTGACTGGTAAATTGGGTACCATTGTCAGATATAACTTTGTGTGGACTACCATGGACTGACAAATGATGTTTCAACTTGGTGATAACAGCAGTGGACTTTAGATTAGGTAGTAAATCAATCTCAAACCAGTTTGAATAAAAGTCTACCAACACTAATTAATGCTGATTGTTCCACTCAAATATATCGGTGGCTACTGTTGACTAAGGTAGTTCAGGAACTTGACTTAGCTGAAGTGGTTCTTTTTGCAAATGTGGTTTAGTACTATTGCATACTGAACAAGAAGAAACTATTTTATCAATGTCAATTGCTAGAGAAGGCCAAAATACTAGTCCTCCCGCCCTTCTTTTGGTAGATTTGTAACCTGGATATACTCCAGTTGTAAGGAAGCAGGAACAACAATTTTAGGACCGTCGAAAATAATGCCATCTTCCATCAACATCTCATCTCTGCAAGGAAAATAAGTATACACTTCAGGTGGTACACTAGATTGCTTTCATGGCCATCCATCATTAATGTAGTGGTTGAGCTTTTGCAAAATTGGATCAGTCTTTGTATGATCTCTCAGCACATCAAGTCTCGTGGTAGAAAAATTATGCACTTCCATGACATCAAAGTCAAAATTCTCTGCATGTAGCTGTTCTGTTGTATTTCTGAGTGATCTGGATAAGGTATCAGCCAAATAAAGAAGTCTGCCTTTTGTATAGACCATTTTGAAGTTGTACTTTTGCAATTTGAGCATCATTCTTTGGAATCTCACTGGAGCTGAATGCATAGGCTTCTTTAAAATAGAGATTAGAAGTTGGTGATCAGTTTCAATCTGAATAGCTCAACCATAAATATAATCATGAAACTTTGAACATCCAAATACTATTGCCAAAAGGTCTTTCTCGATTTGAGCATATTGTATTTCAGTTCGGGTAGCAGATCTAGATGCATAGGCTACTGCTCTGCCTTCTTGAAGAGTAATTGCTCCAAGACCAAATTTTGAAGCATCACAGGAAAGAGGTACTGGCTTATTGATATAGTAACCTAAAGTAGGTGGGGTGGCAGTTTTCTGCTTAAGGTCTTCAAATGCTCTCTGGTGCTGTTCCAACCAAGACCATGTAAAATGTTTGCACATTAGCTCTCTCAAAGGTGCTGTCAACTCACTGAAGTCTGGTATAAACTTGCCTAGGTAGTTGACCATACCAAGAAAACATGAACATTATCTGGTGCTGGCATCTCAAGAATGGCTGCTTGCTTGGACGGGTCTGGTTGCAAGCCATTGCTAGTAAATAAATTACCTACATATGTAACATCTGATGGTCTGAATTTGCACTTCAGAGGTTGAGCTTTAAGTTCACTTCACGTGTTCTGTCTAGAACTCTTCCAAGGTTTTTGTCATGCTCTGCTTCACCATTGCCTCCAACCAATAAATCATCTACTATTATGGCACAAGGATAACCCGACAAAATTTGCTCCATTGCACGCTGAAAGACTTCACTTGCAGAATTTATTACAAATGGCATCCGAAGGAATCTATATCTTCCAAATGGAGTACTGAAAGTAGTCAGTAGTGAAGATTTGTGATCAGGCATCATTTGCCAAAATGAACTTTTTGCATCTAAGAAAAAAGTGGCATTCGGTAACAGGGCTGTGACTTCCTCAACTGTGCGCATAGGATGATGTGGTCTCTCTAATGTTTTGCATAAATCTCTTGGGTCAGTACATATTCTGATTTCATCTAATACTTTTTTGTGGCCTGCTACCATGGACAACCCCCATTCAGTTGGTTTTGTGACTGGACAAATTGCACCTTGCTGCACCATTTTATCCAACTGAGCTTTGACCTTATTATGCATAGCTATCGGAACTTTTCTTGCCAGTCTGACCTCTGGGTCTAACTTCATAGAATACACAACTGGAACTTTGCCTAACTTATCGAAAACATCCGCATACTCTGAGAAAATAGCTCCAATAAAATTGGAACTAGGAGATGTGCTTGTATGATGAACTTCTTTGGTAACGGAAAGCAAATTAATTTTCAAACGGTCTCTGAGACCCAGTAATGACTGCACAGGTCTTCGGACTACATAGAATAGGAAGCTGTAGCAGTTCCTAGCCAGATAACATTAAAGCACTACTGAGCCTTTGGTTTGAATTTCTTCACCTCCATACGCATCAAGTTTTGCACAACTGGCCACATTAAGTTGTTCACCAGCTTTCACCTTAGCAAAAGTGTCTGCTGGTATATAACATTACACTTTGAACTAGTGTCTACTTTGAGCTTGGTGGTTTTACCATTGATCTAGACAGTACAAAACACTTCATTCTTCATTCTTTGGCAGCAAATTTACTGCATCAGCCCTTTCACCAATCACTGATACACCATCTATGTAGAAAGTAGAATTGCAGCCCTCTCTGAGATCAACTTGCTTTTTTAAATAAAATAGCTTTAGAACTGTGAGGTTTACTTGATTTGCAAAACTTTTGAAAATGGTTCCATTAAGCATTTTTCTATTTTAGACACATGGTTGGCACCACAATTGCGACAGTTAACAATAAAGCTTGATTTGGGTTTTGCTGGCTCACCCTTGTACTGCACTGAGCATGTCCTTTTCTTAGAACTTGCTGGAAAACTACAAGTTTTACCTGCCACACCCTCAGGGGATACAGCTGCCATGTGCTTAGGCCTATTTCTACTAGCCACATGTTGCATGCTGTCTGCATTTGTTCTGGAGCCTGCTGAAACCATGCCGTTATCACTTGCAAGCATACTTGTGTACCTCTTTGTAACCTCATGGATTTGACAAATCTCAATAGCTTTGCTTAGCGTTAAATCGCTGTCACAAAGCAAAATCTTTCTCATTGCAGCACTAGTAATACCACACACCAGCCTGTCCTTTATTAACTCATCTTTTAAGTCACCAAACCTACACATTTTAGCTCTGTTTCTCAGGTCAGTAATATAAGCTGTGAAAGTTTCTCCTTGCTTTTGATCTTTTGTGTAAAACAAATGCCTCTCTAATGTAACATTTGTCTGAGGGTTAAACATTTCCCTGAATTTGCATTTTAAACACTCAGGGGTGTTCGCTTGATTCAGCCTGTACAACAATATGACTTTCACCTTCTTCCTCGTATACTGCTGGTACATACACAAATGAACACTCTCTTTCAGTTTACTATCAAAATCTCGATCACCCATCATTGAATGTTCATATTGGTGACTCCTTTAAGCGAAAGCCGCAATGCCAATTTCTCATAATTGCGAAAAAACACCGAACTTCGACATTTCACAAAACAAGTGCTTAGTGTGAAAAGGGGGCAAGATTTTGCATTTCAGAATATCGGTGTTCGACATTATCAACAGTCGCAGTTCGGAATTCACGTTAGTGGTGTAGACGAGGGGTGATCGACATTTTGATGGCAAGCCCTCTCTTTCAATGGCCTCTGACCCAGCTAGGATTAGTAGAATGAATGCCCTGGTGTGTGCATCTTTGTCAGAATAAGATGCTTGTATAAAAATATTGTACTCCAGTTCTCTGCAATATTCTGATCAAATACAAGTGGTAATGGATTTTGAAATCCATCTGCCATGCCGACAAATTACAGTTAAACACAATGCAACCCAAGTCCATTTTTACTGTACGAACTTGCACATATACTTAAAATTTATGTCAGTATTTATAACTATGCCCAACAGTACAACAAGCCTCTGAGCTAAAACAGAATGGCATTAAATATACTGATCCCAAGGATATTGCCAATATCCTGGCAGATCAATTCAGTGCCAACTTCACCCCCCCCCTCTCACCCCCTAAATGGCCCATCTCAATACCTCAAGATTGCCAAATTCCAGTAATAACGGCCACACAGGTAAAAAAAAACACTCTCCAAAGCTAAGAATACAGCATCCATGGGACCAAATGACATCCCGGGCTGTGTACTACATGAACTACAATATGAGCTGGCACCTCACCTAAGTGTCATGTTTAATCATAGCCTCACCTCAGGTTTCGTGCCCACTGAGTGGCGCAGAGCTACAGTTATCCCACTCCACAAGGGGGGATCCACCTTGGATCCTGGAAACTACCGTCCCATCAGTCTGACAAGCCTTATCTGCAAGGCCATGGAGCGTATTATCATGGAACTTAGAAACAAAGACATTGGCAACCTTCAAACACTGGACCCCACCCAGTTTGGGTTAGTGAAGGGCTGATCTTGTCTCCTGAACCTGGTTGACTTCTTCAAATCAGTCTCCAGAGCCATGGACCACACAGCCTATCTAGACCTTGCCAAGGCCTTTGACACCATCCCCCACTCTGGAATCATAGATAAACTTACTAAGCTGGGCATTAATCTCTACGTCACCCAATGGGTTGCTAACTGGCTTACTGATAGAACCCACACTGTAAAAGTAGCCGGCTCCAAATCCAGCTCCAGACAAGTGGAGTACCTCAGGGTTCAGTCCTGGGACCGCTCTTGTTTGGCATCTACTTCTCTGAGGTACAGGCCAACACTAAGGGACTCTGGCTAACAAAGTTCGCAGATGACTGCAAACTGGGAGCCATTACTGAATCCCCAAATGATGTGGATACTCTACAAAAGGGCCTTACAGAAACAGATACTTGGTGCCAGAGCCATAGGCTCAAGCTCAATGCCAATAAATGTATAGTTATCCCCTTTGGGAAAAAACATGTATCGGTGAATTACCATATAGGTGGCAGTACACTAAACACCGAAAGTGTGATAAGAGACTTAGGGACACAGGTAGACAGTGGTCTCACCTTCGATAACCACATCGCCACAACAGTCAGGAAATCCTTCTATGTGGCACACCTCATCACTAAGGGCTTTTCATCCAGAAAAAAGGAGGTCATTGTCCCACTGTACTCATCCCTCATTAGACCCATTATAGAATACAACACCCCATTTGGTATGTACCTCTCAAGACATCTGCAACAACTGGAAAGGCCACAGAAACACCTCACTAAAGGAATCACAGGCCTAAAGCAGATGCCCTACGCTGACCACCTTAAAAAACTCCAGCTATACTCTGTCGCATATCGTCTACTCGGAGGCGATCTCTGCTTAACATACAAGGCCATGTCAAACCCAGAGCTGTTGGACATGCTACACTTAAAGAAATCCCAATCCCTCAGAGCCACACGCTCCAGGGATCTAAACCTTGTCATCACAATAAACAAAACATGCTGGAGGGATAGGTTCCTGACCCAGGGACTCCCCAGACTCTGGAATAGATTGCCCATACATGTCAAGCAGAGTGCCTCTTTGGCCCTCTTCAAAAGGAACCTTGACGATTGGATAGGAGAAAGGAAATTCACCCCGGGGATCACATCAGTCGCCCTGTTAGACAGGGGTCCAGGGAAGTAAATAGTGTGGGAAGAAATAGCCAGGGAATTGTTATGGGTAGGCTTGTATAGGCCCTAGGGCTGATAGCCTAATACCAACCTATGAATAACTGATCTTTGCGAAATAAGTCTATTGGGCACAAGAATATTCTTGAAATTACTGTACTGCAAGAAATAACCTCTTAACACTGTAAGAAACATTCTAAAATAACTGCACTGTGCAAATAAACTGGGCAGAAGAGGCTCACAGTAAAAACTTTTTGAATTAATTGCATTTTACGAATAAACAGTACACAACACACTGAAACTTTCCCAAAATTGCTGTATGTTGCTAAATGACTCTTTACAGTGCAAGAAATTTTGTAATGGCCGCACCTTGTGAATAGACACACCCAGCACAAGAAACTTTTTGAAATGGCTGTATTTTTACTGCACTGAATGAAGTAGTTGCACTTTGTACACAAACTCTTCAACATAAATGCACAGTAATAAGCACACACTGTAAGCACTTTCATAAACTTTGAGATACTTCACATGACTCTAGTTATGCCCTGTATAGCTCCAATCAATGCAGAACAGTAGTTTATACCAAAACACAGCAGCTTGCCAAAAAACTTGCAGTCACCTTGCTTTATTTATACTTAATGTGCCTTTATTATATTTGGTTTGTTCGTTTAATTATTTTCATGCCCATTATACTTTTCTTGTACTCGTTTTACTTTAAACATGCTTGTTTTTCAATCCCAAAGTGATTCCAAACCCTTTATATGCTTTTCTGGTAATCATTTTATCAAGTATCTCAATTTTACACATTTCACTTAATAAACTTTTTGTGCCTCTTGCTTGATTAATAATGCAGTTTGTGCCCTTATAATACTCCATTTTATCTTTTTTATAGGTGGATTGGACACTCTCTAAATTGGCCCTAGGTGTGGATGTGTGTGTGCCTTCTGTGGAAGGTTGGGTGCCGGGCTGGTAACTCAACACTGTAAAACTCCACTGCCAATCATGAGCGGACAGGTGATCCGCTGTGGCGACCCCTAACCGGGAAAAAGCCGAAAGAAGAAGATGATGATAAAATAAATTGTTCATGCAAGTTCGTTTCTGGCCCCTTTTTTTTGGGCTTGGTTCACTTAGTTTACCTTCCCTGTTAACTCTATACCTCGTAGCTCTGAAAAGCAGTCGCTGGAATCCTGGTTCTGACACCATGTTGCTCATCCAGTCAGGATAAAACAGAAGAGCATTTGTGGGTTCTGTTCAAGTAGCTTTGCTATGTACAAACACATCAGGATCAAGGCTTAAACTTATAAACAAACTGGCTATCACACTCGTACATGCTCACTCTCTGGCTACACTCAAAAAATGGCACTGAAGCTAGCATATGTTTGCTATTTATATGCACGTGCTAGCCTTGAAATGTTTCTTAAAGGTACAACATTCACACACTTTGACACTTATTTCTCTTGTGTACCCCTGACTGGACTTTAAACCAGTTCCCACTACTAAAGGTTCTTAAACTTTACTTTGTGTGTGCTCCACCTGTTGTATCATCTTTTGAAGATTTATTGACTAGTCATGTTGAGATATTATCTATATTGCAGTTGTTGCACCCAAATCCTTTGCTTCACTTCTCAATTGGTCCGTTACCTCAGTTTCCACTCTGTTGCCTTTTTACATCACTAAACTGTTTGCTTCTTAGTAAGTTCCACTTTTGTGTTGTTGATCTAGGAATTGCTTCTCAGCTGGAAACTAGATAACTTTACTACAACCAACACCTGATTTCTGTTGGTCAGACAGTTATCATCTGCATAGCAACAGCATCCTCCCCCCTTCCTTCTAATAATGTCCTCTCAGGGGAGCATGAACACCATTCAGAGAAATGGACCCAAGACTGAACCTCATGGTATTCCACAGTCCAAACAGGCAAGAATTAGAGGAATTCAAACCAAAGACCCACCACAGATGGGGGAGTATCATGATCGCTCAGCAGTGCTCATTCCCAGGGATGTGAGTTAGTGCAAACTCTAAGATGCTAGCCAGTCCTCAACTCATCTGCTGGAGCTACAAATTCAGAGGGATATGTGTTGTCTGGGTCTACTCAACTTTTTGTCACTTAAAAATGTTCCCCCTTTACAATGGTTAGCAGAGCAAGGGTAAGTAACATGGACACCTTCTCCAGCCCATGGCACAGAAGATTCTTTTATACATTTCTGCCTTTCCAGTTGAATATACACCTCCATTGTGAAATCCTGGGCTGAGAAAAAAAAAATCTTGATGACCAAAAAGAGTGTGGTTTCAGGTACTTGGGACCTTGGCAGTCTAGCCAAGGACTTACCCCAAGACAGTGGTGAGAGCTAACTCCACTTTGTCTTACTGCTGATACACACTCTCCCCGATCCCACAATATGTTCCATTTAGGGTTCCAGAGTTGATTGAGGCTATTATGATGTCTTCCTTGGTACAAGCCATGCTTTCCAAGTAAAAAAAGATTTCTGTGTGTGGGAAGATGGTGCTCGATACCACATCAGTCAGCTTGCAAATGATCCTGACATATTCCATGTGCGAGTATGTCTCAGCTATTTGGTAATTTTTACCATGTGCAGGTCATGAATTTCCTTAAAGGAGTGCTGCATCCTTTTCCTCCTTGGAAGAACACCCTTCCTCCATGACACACACGTTTGGTAGACAGCCTTGCTGCTAAGTCATTATTGTTGAAGTTCATTTTGGCCATCATCTCTACGTGTCATCCTTTCTTTCTGCCTGGGCACAAACAAAGGGAGAGCACTTCACAACTTAGATGTCACACTGGCAACTTGAGTGTCACTTAAAATAAGAGCATAAGTTCAGAAAGATAGGTCAGCTGTTCCTCTCTTCTCTTCTGTTGTGGAAAAGGCTCTTAGTTGCCAAAATAGACACCTCCCAAATTAATTGCAGCTGCATTACCTTTAACTCTCAAGTGGACAATCACACAGTGCTGAAGGGTGTATTTAAGAGACTGCCTTTAATTGATTCAAAAATATCTTTGCTGCAGAAACTTGGTGCAGCCCTAGGAAACAGTGTGTTCACCATATTGCTCACTGCTGTAGTAGCCTTAGCTGTATGGGTTATATCCTAGCAGGAATCTAACAGCTGGCCAGCTTCCAAAGCTTCAGGGCACCTTCTACACACCTAAACTGTTAGGTAGCTCTAGCTGAACTGTGGAAAAAAGATCAGACTGGGTTGAGCTCCAAATCCTTCAGAACATTTATGCCATCTACAAGAGAGAAGTTCTGTCCTGACGGGACATAGCTAGGAGTAAAAAAAAATACATACATACACACACCATGACAAAACAAAATACTCAAATAACTAAGTGAGATGGAGGGAGGGAGCAGCTACTGCAGCAGTGATAATTTTAACACCTGCTGTTACAGCAAATTTATGTATGCAACTGTACTATGTTCATCATATTGATCATTACTGCAGTAGCCTTAGCTGTATAGTTAGATTACCTTAGCTTACAACATTTGGAACAAGGAAGGGTCCAGGTGCCCCTTGAGAATTGATTGAGCAAAGCCTGATCTAGACTTAGCATTACAAGTCTGATTACTTTTCTATGTAAAGGGATTAGAGAGGACTAAGTTGTTGCTTCTAGAATGCCTCTAGCATCCAACCCTTCCGTAAAATAAGCCTTGATCCTGCCTGGAATACTTTTGTTGTGGTAAGAGCAACAAAAGGTTACAAGTTTGAGACAATTATTTGGAAATAGTCTGTTTAGACACAGGGTGTTCTTCCTTCTTACCTTCACAAGAAATGAACAACTGATCCAACGATTTTGTTCTATCATGATAGTATTCAAGCAGGCTGTGGACTTGCAAGGTATGAAATATCCTTTCACCCTCATTTTTTGGTTCAGGAAAAAAAACAAGGAGATGGATAGTTTGGCTTAAAGTAAACACTATTGCCACTTTAGGCATAAAAGGAGGATTAGTTCACAAAGAAACATTGTCTCTGGAAAATGACATACACCCATACCTCTCATTACGAGGAACTTACCTCATTTGGGGGTCTTAAAAATTTCTTGTTCCTCGAAGTTCCACATTGAAAGACTCTGTCACACATTCAGTGTTAGGAATGTTTTAAGTGAAATCCATTGCAAATAGAAATGAATCATATTAATTCATTAAAAGATCTTTATAAATGAAACCAGCATATTTTAACCATCCTATGACCTTCCTAGTTGAAGTTGTTAGTAAGCCATTAGTATGTGTTCCACATTTTGCCCATTTGTTCCACATTATGAGGGCTAGTGTTCCTCATTTTGGGCATGGAAGGTTGAGAGCTATGCTAGTTAATAATTATGTAACAGATTCTTAATTTAGGTGTTTTAGTACAGCTTAATATATAAAATCACTTTGGTGATGCACCCCTTTCCACACAGGGAGCAACAACAGCCATGTTAGGATTAGGAACATAACCTCCTTAATATGATTAAGTCTAAAGCAGTAACTGTGTGTTACTTTTTTTTGCCTGGGTCTCCCTTCTAAATGTTTGCTTATTAAGCTGATTGCCAAACTGCAGTAAGTAATAATCTGTGACTGGGGGACTATGAAAACAAATTAAGCTGAAAGTGATGCATGCTGAAAAAATATTTTGGAGCATGTATTTTTTTATGCAGATTCAAAACATTGACTATCTCTCTATTGTTTTTCAGCTCAGTGGATAAAATATCATCTTGTGCACAAGTATCTTCTCATAAGGCAGAAGAAATTTATCGTTATATTCACTATGCCTTTGACTCTCAGATGTTACCAGCAAGGTGCATCCCTGGAAACAAAAAATACATTTTGTAGGTATGGCTTTTTTTTTAGAAGCAAGAACAATAACCCATCTGTTGTTTTGGGGAAAAAGGCATACCAAGAGATCATAACAGCAGAAAGCACAAACATGCTTCAAACAACTGGACAGCCTGCAACAGTGCACTTTATTTTCTGTTATTTGTACATTGTAAATATATGTAAATAAACATTTCCAGAGAAAACTCGGAATGCAGCATACTTTGTTTTAATGACTACAACATGAATGATCAAGTATTCTCATTAAAAATTCAATTAAATATTTTTATCACACTGTTGTTAGCGATTAATTCATAAAAGTGTATTTTGTTAGTATAAATCCCACAACAGCCAAAATAGAACATACTTCTCATCAAGAAATTATCTATGTATTCAGAAAATAAAATGCAAATAATGACGCAAGGCCCATGATGTAATTAGCCTCTGCAGAATGTTATAACTATTTGTTCATTAGCGCTTTTTGTAGTTCTGGGTAGTTTGGTGTACCCCATCCAGTCACTGGATCCCATGCCGTTGAAGCACAGAAGCCTTGCCCTTCTACTTTATCATCAATGCAGCTTACGTGGCATCCAACAGTTACCTGAAAAGGACCAAACATTAATGTTTGTGGTAAAATAGCAATAGTATGTATATCAATAATTTATATAATTGTGGAGATATCTAGGGAGTAAAATTGAAAGGCCATTCAATGAGGGTGTTTTTCTTGCTTGATTTTATGTATCCATCTGCCTTTACCAATTGGTTAGGATTTGAGCACACTAATATGTTCTTCTGAAATTAATATCAAGGTTTTGTTAACTACACAATTCGAACAGCCAGTTCTACAGTTAAAAGCTAGTCTTTTGAATCATTCAAAATGGAAGGCTGTTAACTGCAGTGGTAAATTACCTAACGTAGCTTTTTATTTTCAGCACAATTCAGTATAAGCCTTGCTGTCAGTTAATATATGTCTGAGTCGCATAAAAAACAGCTTCACACTTACTGGCTGTATGGAAAGTTTTCTTGAAGGCATACAAAACTACATTTGCTTAGACAATGGGCTTTTACTGTACATCAGTACCCTGATTGGAAAACATGCGTTCAACAGCAAGGTATTAATGTGCAAGTAATGCCTACTAAAAAAAACAAGTCTGCCGCTTCATGGCAGCATATCAAGCTGCTGTGAAGCTCGGACTGAGAAAACGTAACGGCCAACATTATTTTATGCTCACTAAGCAGTGCTTTTGCTGTTTAGCGAGTGTAAAATATAAAAAAAAGAAGACAACAATAAGTGTGTGTGTTTGTCTGTATTTGAGTGTATGTGTACATATCAGTAAGAGCGAGCAACTTGTTATTTTACACTCGCTAAGCATCGTTTTTGCTGTTTAGTGACTGTAAAATTTAAAAAAAAAGTAAAATAAAATGTGTATGTGAGTGAGAGATCAAGCAAAACAGAAAAATGTGTTTGTTTCTGTCTGCATGTGTGCACGAAAACAGAGAGAGAGTGTGAGTAAAAGAGAAAACGAGTGATGTGTGAGTGAATGCACGTATGTAAGCAGAGGAGACTGCATATGAGAGATTGAGAGAGAGTGAGAAAGTGGATGAAAACTGATCTTGTGTGAGTGTATGTGTATGAAAACAGGCGAGACTGTGTGTGTGTATGGGAGAGAGAATGGGGCTGTATGTAAAATTGCTGTTTCACTTGCTTATTATTTTTTAAGCACTATATTGTTTTTTATATATGTTTGTTGTAAACTGCTTCCTCCAACACCATTAACATACACTACAACAAGTTTGAAACAGTAGGCGGAGGAACTATTTTACATAAAAAATATATATAAGAAAAAAATATTATTATAGTACTTAAAAAAAAAAAAAAAAAAAGACAATTTTACAGAGAGCCCAGTCTCTAAGCACAGTAATTCCCTCCAAGGTGTGTGTTAATGTGTAATTAATGCCCTTCCAGGGGTGTAGAGGTCCTTCGCCTGTGGCATTGGACCGCATAACACCTCTGGGCAGGCATTAATTACACATTAGCACACACCCAGTCGGGCATTATTCCTTGCTTAATGTTACTCCTATTGGTCACATCCCCCTGAGTGATGGACACAAAGACCCCCTGAAATTTTTTAAGGAGGAAACCTCCCACCACAATCATCTTCTACTATCATCACCCTTTTAAATGTAGACAACGTGGGCTTTGTCATAAGTCTGTAAAGAAATTTTTGTCGAAGCTGCATACTAGGATATGGAGGCAAGAATCTATAGCTGTCCTTTAGTAGAAACGCAACAGGCAGATGTCCAAATTTAACTGAAAAAGGAAAACACACAGTGTACACAACCTGCAAAAATATTACACTGCACTCTAACAGTACTGTATTATTTTTATGCAGAGGTATCTCATTCCTACCTTCCTCTGCTTGGCTGCACCAGCACTTCAACCACTAGTCCAGCTTTGTTTGAATTGTAGTCAGGGCTCCATTCCTCTATGACACAGAGCTGGGCCTTGAACAAGTTGTATGTTGACCTTTATTCAGCAAACCTTTGACATTATTGAAGTGATTATTCATCTGTATTCCTTCAAGCCTTAGGTACACCTATTTTACATATACGAATACCTGCTATGTTACTAGCCAGCATTACTGTCAAGAACCCACCTGAGAAATAAGTATTACCTTCATAGTACACATGCACCTCCCTTGATTCCACAATACAAAGAAAAAAATAGATGTTCTTCGTGTTTCACTGTTGCAGTCATTACATTTGGGTAATCTGCTGGCAGGTTGCCCTCAGTCGGCCTGAATTCCAAAGTCTTGGGTCCTGCGTCGGTTGCTGTCTCTTCTTCCATGACATCAGGGGTATAAAACAAGCAGCCGACGCCATTTTCTTCAGTCTTTCTTGCTGCGCAGTGCCCGAAGCAGAAGCAGTTCGCAAGTGCCGGTCGGCCAACTCCTGAAATTTTCAAATTCGAGTTTCAGAACCGAAGTCTTTACTAAAGCTAAGTACCCCATTGGGGAAACTTTTTTCTTGCTCCATACCAATGTCATAAAAAGTTAATAATTGCATTACTTGTGGGAAGCAAATACCTCATAAGGATTTCCATTTGTACTGTATTCCTTGCCTAGGCCCTGATCATAACGTGCCTAGCTGTCGGTTTTGTGCTAGATTTAACCAACACACTATTAAGCGTCGGTATATCTTTGCCTCAAAATATTTTGGAAACCGATTTTAACTATCCTGAAATGTCGTCGGATAGCAATCCGACTACCGGAGTACACAAACAAAAAGCAAAGAAAAGGACAGAGACAGACCGTCGTGGTCCAAAACTGACAACAAAGCTTCTCCTACTCAGTGAGACACTTTTGCAGCCCCTGACAGCCGCTACTTTCGAGTCGCAGGCCCCTACCGAGACCCATGTGGAGTCCGGCACGCAGCGAGATTCTCAAAGTATTGTACCCGCGGATGTCTCTCCTTCGGATGGGTCCGGAGCCGCTGAGCAGGCACCTGCTTCTGAGGGTGTCTTCAGGCCACAACATTTTTATATAAACCGACGCCAGCTTCAAAATCAAAGACAAAAGCAACTTCTAAAGCTAAAAAAATGAAGCATGGGCCACGTGCACAGGCCTCTATGCCCAAAAAACAGATGATCAAAATGGCTGAAGACCTAATTACCTTGATCAGGGGTTCCCAACCCCCTCCTGATAATAGGCCTAGGCAAGACACTGATTATGAATCTTCAGATCAGGTTTCTATTTCTTCTGATTCCTCTTCTGATCAGGAATTATCTATACCACCCTATGAGGATTTTGATGCAGAGGAATCTATCCCATCTGCATCTCCTCCTGAAGATTATTCCTTTGGAGAAACCTTGCATACTTTGAGGGAGCATTTTCAATGGGAGAGTCAAGATTTCTCAGAATCAAAAAAGAGGCTCAGGGATTTTCTTCTCCTCCCCCAACATAGGCCTTTAGCCATACCTCCTGTTTTAGACATTGTGGATGATGTGTTTTCGGAGTCAAGCTTGACTCCAGACTCCTTACCTCCGGCTCCTAGCAAGCCAGACAGATATTACAGAGTTCCTGAGTCACACAAATTTTTATTTAGAAACCCTGCTGCTGACCCTGAAACTATTTCACAGGGTCCAAAAGGTGTTAAGGCCTCAACAGCAAAAAATCCTACCCCCTTTGACAGAGATTCAAGGGCACTGGATAGATGAGGAAAGAAGGTTTATGTATCAACAACATGTTATGGGACTACTAAAACAGAAAATGATGCTGATTTCTGAATGTGCAGAAAATAAAGAATTGCAGGAATTATTGCATGCAGCAGAACAAGTTGGAAAGCATACTTTGCAATGTGGTTTTGATTCCTTAGAGGCCTCCTGCAGGGTCGCAGTTACTGGATCTGTGATTAGGAGGCATGCCTGGCTAAAAGAGCAAAATTTGCCTGATCATGTTAAAGCTAAATTGCTGGATGCATGATACTCTGTTTGGTATTAAGGCAGAAGAGGTTTTAAAGAAAATGGAAAACAAAGCTAAGTCTATGCAAACTGTAAAATACTTCTTACAAGTGCAGCCACCAAGATTCAGTAGATACTGGCCTACAAAAAAATTGGTCCTTTCCTGTGTCCAACAGAGCTCAACGGGGCAAATCCAGGTGCCGTAAAGGTTCTAGATACCAGTCACAGGATTCTTACAGATCAAAGCAATGGGGTGCTTCTACCTCCAAATCTGGAGGAAATAAAGCGCAACCCTACAGTAAACCGTCTCAATGACTTCCCCCTGCCATCACCAAGCACTTATCTTGTGGCAGCACCCTTGGGGGAAAATTAGCACTTTATACTCAAAATTGGCAGTTAATAATCCAGGACACGTGGGTGTTAAACATAGTATCTCAGGGATACAGATTCCACTTCCACACTCTGCCAATTGCAAACAGTTGGCCAGATCTGCCTAAAAATCAATGGGCAGAGGCACAGAAACAGGTTACGTCCCTCATGGATATGGGGGCTATTCAGCCAGTACCAGAACAGGAAAAAGGACAAGGTTTTTATTCAAGACTGTTCTTGGTACCCAGAAAAGACCAGGCCTGGCATCCAATACTGGATTTATCAATTTTGAACACATACCTGGACATTCCAAAATTCAAAATGCTAACTTTGCAGCAGCTTCTGCCCATGCTGGGCAAGAACGCTTGGCTGGTGACTTTAGACCTAAAAGAGGCATACCTGCATATCCCAATAAGGGAATCGTGCAGAAGATACCTCCGTTTCAAGGCTGGCTTTATGCATTACCAATTCTCTGCACTGCCCTTTGGCTTATCTACTGTGCCCAGGGTCTTTACAAAGTGCCTGGCACCAGTAATTGCATTTTGCAGACAAAGAAGTATACAAATATATCCTTACTTGGACGGCTGTCTCATTCAAGCAGAGAACAAGGACATTCTTCTTCAGAATCTGGCGTTTGTGAAAAGGCTTCTAACATGCCTAGGGTACACAATAAATGAAAAGAAATCACAACTGGTACCTTCTCAAAAGATAACATTCCTGGGTGCAAGCTTGAATACAACTGCCCAGATGGCTTTCCTCACACCAGACAAACAAAGGCAACTGACTACTTACTTCAAACTGATGGCAACAAAAACCCAGTTATCTGCAAGACAAACTCTGCAGGCTTTGGGGTTCATGGTATCCTGCATTCTACTGATTCCATATGCAAGACTGCATATGAGGAAACTACAGTGGTACCTAAAAAGTTTATGGAGTCAACATTGTCACAGTCTGGAAACAATGATTCCTCTCATTCCCTGCCTACAACAGGAGTTTCTATAGTGGGCAAAGGCATGTCACCAAAACATGGGATGGGCTTTCACTCTACCCCCTGCCAGCCAAACCTTAACAGCACACGATTATGCATGGGGGGCCCACCTGGCAGGAAGATGCATTCAGGGCATATGGACCCCAAAACAAATGCATCTGCATATCAACCAAAAAGAGATGTTAGCTGTTCAAAATGGCCTGACAGCCTTCAAGGACTCACTTCATCCAGGACAACTACTGATAAAGATGGACAACACCACGGTTATGTGGTATATAAACAAGCAGGGAGGTACACACTCATACCCCCTTTGCAGACTAGCCATGGCACTGCGGGACACAGCCTTGACTTACCAAGTACATCTTCAAGCTCAATTCCTGCCAGGAAAGGAAAATACTCTGGCAGACGATTTAAGCAGAAACCTTATGATGCCTCACAAGTGGAAACTAGATCCACAAGTCTTCAGCATGATAACAAAGAAATGGGTGAGCCCGGACATAGACCTATTTGCCTCTCCTCGGAATTATCAACTGGAAAAATTCTGCAAAAGGACTTATCACAGGCAAGCATGGAAAGTGGACGTCCTAACCTTCAGCTGGAAAAACCTATCAGTTTACGCCTTTCCTCCTCTGCCTCTTCTTCCCAGGGTCCTAGTAAAGGTCAGACAATAGAAAATCTTAAGCTGATAAATGGAAGAGATTCTGTGCTTGGAACCAAGCACAAGGAACTGACACAGCAGAGCCAAATATTCCTCAGATTTTGCAATACTTGACTGAGACGCTTGACAAAGGCTTATTTTTTTCATCAATAAAAATCCATGCCTCTGCCATCTCGGCTCATTACAACACAGAGCCACCAATCTTTTCTCATCCTTTACTAAAGCAGTATCTTAGAGGGGCCAGAAATGTAAGGCCTCCCAGAAGATCACCAATTTCTGCATGGGACCTCAGTTATGTGTTGGAAAAGCTCACCCTGCCTCCATTTGAACCAGCTGCTACTGCAGTTCTAAAGTTCTTATCATGGAAAACAGCTCTGCTCCTGGCAATTACTTCAGCAAGAAGGGTCTCAGAACTACAGGCCCTCATGGCTGTATAGCCTTTTATCATATTTTACCCAGACAGTGTGTCCCTCAGGACCAATCCTTCATTTATGCCTAAGGTGGTTTCCAGTGTGGCTCTTAACAAAACTATTCATCTGCCAACTTTTTATTCAAATCCGCAGAACAAGGGGGAGCGGATTCTGCATTCCTTGGACATACACAGACAACTAAGATTCTACTTGAGCAGGACTAAAGTTATAAGAAAAACTGAGCAGTTACTAGTAACATTTGCTGCAGGATCAGAGGGAAAGGCTATTTCAAAGTGGTAAGCCACTGTATTCGTTTCTGCTACTTACACCATGGCAAACCGGTGCCCAAGGGCATCAGGTTTCATTCCACCAGGGCTGCAGCTACATCAGCAGCTTTCCTCAGAGGAGTACCAACCAAAGACATTCTAGAGGCTGCTACTTGGAGTTCTGTTCACCCTTTTACAAAGCATTATCATTTATCTCTCTACTCTAATTCCAGGGCAGGCTTTGCCACTGCAGTTCTGCAGGGCCTTATAGCCGCCCCTAATGCAGTTTAGCTCCGGCCTCCCATCTATAGCTTTGGGATTCTACCCAAATGTAATGACTGCAACAGTGAAACATGAACATAGTACAGTTGTGTACACTTACCATAAATGTAGATGTTCAAGTGTATTCACTGCTGCAGTCCAAGTTACCCACCCGCCATCCCCCTTTTATTCTGGAGTTCCTCTTTCCTTCACTATCTTCTACAACCTTTGTGGTGTATTTGCTTGTAGATGAAGGTAAAGTTTGTATTGTTGCATGTATATATAGTTTATATATATTTTTTTGCTACCCATTTGGGGGGCACCTGACATCTGGGGCAAAAAAAACTAAAGAAAATGGGGTCGGCTGCTTGTTTTATACCCCTGACGACCTGATGTCATGGAAGAGGAGACAGCAACTGATGCAGGACCCAAGACTTTGGAATTCAGGCCGACTGAGGGCAACCTGCCAGCAGATTACCCAAATGTAATGACTGCAACAGTGAATACACTCGAACATCTACATTTACAGAAAGTGTACACAACTGTACTTTATGTACTCACCCTAATGTTCCATCTGTGTTGTTCATTTTCATTTTTTCCTCAACATAAGGGATCGGATCCAGTTTGGCCACTGCAATACTTCGTGGCAACCAAAAAAGCTCTCAAGCGCCTTCCATAATGCATCTCTCCCAATCACCTCAGATCTTGTTTCCTCATAAAAATAGCAGAACAACAGATTACAGAAACACCTTGGACAAGGGAAAGACCATTTGAGACTAGCCAGTTGTCAAATTTAGGTCAACTCGCTCTTCTAAAACAGGAAGGGACGGGGGATGTATTGGGGGTTGTTGAGGAAAAAATAAAAATGGATAATAACTGCTTTATCTGATGTCAATTTTCATTTTATCCTGAACATATGGAACAGAGTCCCCAGTTACCTTTCTCCTGTGTGGCTTTATGGAAGGATATTTTTCAGAACCAAAGGAGACCCTACTCCTAGAGACCAAATCCGATTTCTAATGAGTAATAGAGGTATGAGGTGTAGCCCAGGTAGCTGCTGCACAAATATAATCCATGGACGCTCTGGCCTGAAAGACTAAAGAGATCACCATGGCTCTAGTGGAATGAGCTCAAACTGTTTTAGGTGGGTCTAAGCCTTGACTCTTGTAAAATAAAAGATGTATAATCTGTAATCCATTTGGCTGAAATAACCTTTGTCACCAGAAGACCCAATCTAGACTCTGAAAAGGAGACAAATAGTTGACTTTCTTTTCTTATGTCCTTTGTTCTATGAAGGTAAAAACGTAATTGTTTGTGAACATCTAACAGGTGTAACAAATATTCACCTTTATTGGTGAAGTTTGGGAAGAAAACTGATAGTGTAACAGTCTGATTGATGGTGTTCTCTGAAACCACCTTGGGGGAAAAAGGATGGGTTAGTAATGCAAAGTAACCCTGTCTTTATGAAAAACCAAGTATGGCGGCTGGGATGATAAAGCCTGAATCTCTGATAATCTTCTTGCAGACCTGATGAAAGAAATTTCAGTTGACAGGTAGCAACTGGTTTGAAAAGAGGATATATAATTTTATGTAACACAATATTTAGATCCCAAGGTGGTTTGAGTAAGAGAGTTCCTTTCTAGAAGGCTTTGCAGAGCTTATGTCAAGTGAGTGAGGAGCCATCAAATCCAATGTGAAAATTAGAAACTGCAGCTAACTGCAATTTAATTCTAGAATAAGCTTCTCCCTCATTAAACAAGTGTGCTAAAAACTCCAGAATAGTGTGGATAGGAGCAGAAAAGGGATCTACAGTATTTTGTTGTGCCCAATGTACAAATCTCCCCCATTTACTATTATACAGCTTCCATGTAAATGGCTTATGAGAGGATAGTATAGTGTGACTCACTGGTGAGTGCCTGGCTATCAAAAGAACTGGAGATAAGCTGTCAGCTTGAGAATGTGAATGTTCAGATGAGTCATTCCTGTCGGATGCGAGAGAAGGTCTGTAATTGGATCCAGAATCCATGGTTTCTTCCATAGGTGAGGCCAAAGAAAGGGAAATCAGATTTGTTGAGGTCAGTACAGGGCAATGAGGATTACTTCTCTCTTCAAACTGCTTGCTTTCTGAAGAAATTTGGAGAATTAATAATGTTGGGGGGAAAGCATATGAGAGATCAGGAGGCCAATTGTGAGTGAGAGAACCCCTCAAGGACTCCCCTCTTGGGGGGGGGGGGGTCAGAGCAATGTAGCTGCTGCATTTGTTGTTTAGAGGGGAGACAAAAGGGTTGCAGTAAGGATGGCCCCACTTCCAGAATATGTCTTCCGCCACTTTCTGATTGAGGGACTACTTATGAGGTATAATAATGGATGTGCTCAACTTGTCTGCAATCACGTTAGACTTTCCAAGAATGTGGATTGCTACTAGAAAGCAGTTGGATGAGATTATCCTCTGCCATACGCTGAGTGGCTCACAACATAAGGGGTATGATCTGGTCCCCTATTGTCTGTTGATGTACTAGACTACTGACATGTTGTCTGATTGAATCACAATTGTCCTCAGAGAAAGAGCATTCTGAAAGACTTGCAATGCTAGTCAAACCGCTCTCATCTCTAGGACATTTATGTGTGAGTTGGTGTCTTCTGTAGATCAGGTGCCTTGGACTGTTTTTCCCCAGATAATGCCCCCCACCCTATCTGGGAGGTGTCCGTGGTCACTGTGGCCTTGGGGTGAGGGGGAACAAAAGAACAACCTTGTACCAGTTGATCTGATTGAATCCACCATGAAAGATCCTTCTTGCAAATGTTTGTTTTTCTTACTGGGGCTGTCATGGGTTGGCAAAAGACTGACCACTTTACTGTGAGCAGCAACTCTAAGATTCTCACGTGGAATCTTGCTAGCGAACTAGTATTATTACTGCTGCCATAGAGCCTAAGGCTTGAAGTACCATTCGAGCAGATACCCTTGAATTGTGTAGTAACTTTCTTACCTGATCTCTTATGGTTATCACTCTTGATCGGAGACATGCTACCATCTTGATCTTCATTGTGTTTGTTTGCGCCTGTGAAATCTAAATCTTGAGAGGGTCTAGATGTGATTTTTCATAGTTTACTGTAATCGCTAACAAAGAGCATGTTCAGGTAACCATGTCTCTTGCTTCTACAAGTAGATGCCTGGTTGGGGTGGAGATGAGCCAGTTGTCTGAGTATGGAAATACCCGTAATCCTTGCTGCCACTACTTCCATACATTTGGTGAACACTTTGGAGCTGTTGTAAGGCCAAATGGTAGTACTCTGAATTGATAGTAACTGCCTCCCAGCTGGACGCATACATGACTTCTGGATTGCTTGTCCATCTTTATGTGGTAGTACACATCCTGAAGGTCTTCTGAGCACATCCAATTATCCCGTTTCCAAGAATGGACTGAACAGTGACCATCCAGAACTTGCTGCACTAAATTGATTTGTTCAGTCAGCTGAGATCCAAAATCGGTCTCCAGTCCCCTGTCTTTTTTAGTACCAAAAAGAACCTTGAGTAAGTACTAGATCCTCTCTGGTCTGGGGGGGGGGTGTTTGGATGACTATCTTGTCTAGATGGTTGCTTCCTCCTTCTGACTGGGTGGAACATCTGGGAGTTTTTTGCTTTGGGTGATGGATGGGAACAGGGCATAAAGTATCCTCTGGATATAATCCTCTGCATCCACGTCGTTTGTTATATTTAACCAGGTTCTCGGGTACAGGAATAGTCAACCCCCAACTGCCTCCAAAGAAGAGCAATTGGGCCTCCTTTCAGGAGTACTGAAAGGGCTTCCCAAAAATGTATCTCTGGACCCTTGATGCAGGCCTCTTGTAGTGCGAGGGTGGCGTCTTCCATCATTGTCCCCCCCCTGCCCCTGGGGGAACTTTCTCCATGTGCATGTAAAAAAAGACCCTTGTGATTTTTTTGAACCACATCTTTCCGCTGCTTCTCTGATTTTTTGAGTATTGTCTCTAAGGACTGGAAAAATGTACACCTATGGTAGAAAGGGTTTTCCCATCCTTCTCATACCTGAACAGCATATCTCTGACTTTTGGGTCAAATGGAGCATTGATGAATGAAGACTCAAAGAGGTCCAAAAAGTCACATGAGCATATCCAGGCATGCCTCCTCATAGAGATGCATGAAACCGCAGCTCTATTCACCCCTTCAGCTACATGTGAGATGAGCTTCATGGAGGAGTTTGCAGTAGCGTGAAGGTGGTCAACTGAAAAGAGACCGGATCCTGTACCCCTTCAGACACCACTCCTGAGAAGGTATCCGATAACTCCCTGATGAGATCCCACAGCAATCTAGTAAAAGGAGAAAGATAATTCAGGGACTTCATGGTGAAGGTCGCTGAAGAAAAGACATGCTTCCCAGATCTATCCATCATCCTAGAATCCCTATTAGGAGGATGAATAGTAGAACTTTTTCACAATTTCTTTTTTTCATGGCCATGGCCACGACCATGGCATCTACTGGAAAACCTTTTGACAAAAATGTTTTAGCCTCTGGGTGCCATTATTTTATTTGGTCTCCAAAGAGTGGCTTCAACAGAATCTGGAGCCTCCCACACCTGTCTAGAGATCAACTTAATGAGCTCATCATTGGACAGGGTCACCCAGGAGGTAGACGGACGAGATCCAAAAGCCACCAGGTACACTGACTCCTCCGATGAGGAACTGCTGGGCTTCCAGCCACCTCTCTGTTTCAAGATCTCTAGGAGATGGACTCCTCTATGGAGTCTAGGTGCTTCCTGTTACAAAGAACTTCCTCCATGGTGTGTTCCAGGGAGGTATCAGAAGAGGTGGAGGAACCCTTGTAGGTAGCTTGAGGCTTCTGGACCTGCTTTCCCTGTAGGAGGTCTGGTCAAGATTCTGGACAAGAGGTCTACAAGGCAGAAGGCTGCAGATCTGATGGGGTAGAATGGCCCTCTCCACAGCCTTGAAAGCTGATTGTAGACTTCCCTGAGAAGGGAGGGACCCCAGATCTGATAGGTCATACCCTTGGATCCTGGGGCCTCAAATTCAAATGACAGTGCTCTTGAGGCCGAAGCCGGGGTTGGGCTGATCTGAGCTGAGGCTCCAAAACAAGGGGACAGCTCTGAAAACTTTGGAGTCAAACCCACTCTCTCAGACCAGACCAGTCCAGATTTAGAAGAGTCTTTCTTGTGTTTTTTGTCCAAGCCAGAAATGGGCTCTGCAAAGGAAGAAAGCACGATACCTTTGAGTATCCGCTTATTTCTACATTTAACGAGGGCCCTGTGGTTGAATGCTTGATATATGTCACAATCTTCCTGCAAGTGAAGGGAACCCAGGCAATAAACACACAGATTGTGTGAGTCACTCTGGAATTTTATGTCCACACATCTTAAAGCCAGCCCGCTTATCTAATTTATCTGCCATAATGAAACAGCTAGGAACAGAACAACTAGACAAAAAAATGAACCAATAACCTGCTTTTTAATTTTTTTTTACTTATTTTTTTGACAGAAAAAATATACTAGTGATAGTAACCTTTTTGTTTTCCTTACTAATGTAATTCTGTTACCAACAGTAGTTGAGAAGTGCCACGGTACAGAGGAAAAAAAGAAGGGAAAAGCACAGTTACAGTATGGTATAGAAGAAAAAAGGAAACAACCAAAAAAGTTTTCAAGTTCTTAAATTTAAGAATAAAGCTGTAGCTAGGGAACTAAAACTATAAATTTCACTTAACTGCTCTAGAACTATCTGGAAGACCATGTCTTCACAAAGTGACAAAAGAGATCTGAGGTGATTGGGAGAGGTGCTTTATGGGTAGGGTAGGGAGCTTGAGAGCATTATGGTTGCCACAAGCTATTGCAGCGGCCAAGTCAGACCTGAGGGATTGGATCTGAACCCATATGTCGAGGATAACATCATCAGATCAAAAATTTAGCAGTTGAGGACCACCTGGCCCAATCTAGGCTGTCCATTGCCATAATTACTGGGTAAGCTGAAGAACTATGCAAATAACTCTTAGATACAGTACACTTGGCTAGGAAGAAGCCCTTGAAAAAGATCAAGTAGACCAGTGTACAAAGCTGTTCATGCTGAAGAAAAGTAACTAGTATCACAAGGGTTGCAAGTACACAATAACAGAGTTGCTACAAGAAAATAGCAATAGCCAAGCATAAGACGTGTACTGTGCAATGAATCTGTAGACTGTCACAAAGCTCAATGAAGTGCATGCAAGGGCCTCCGGCAAAGATATTAAAATACCCCACACATCTCTAGAACAGTCAAGTTGGAATAAAGATACAAAGAGGAAGAACAGAAGAAAAAAGAAAAGTTGAGAGGGAAGTATTGAGTCAAAAAGTCGAACTAACACAGTGGGAGATATTGCAGCCAGACTAGAAAATAAGCAAAACAGGATAAAGAGCAAAGAAGTTGACAAGTGAATGAAGAAAGAGAACATAGCTCAAATTAAAACTGTAGGAACCCTGCACCAATAATAAACTAAACAGATAAGAAGTAAAATACCAGAAGATGAAGCAGTTACTGCAGTAATAAATACACTTACAGTGTACTACAACATATAAAGGTTCATAGGCATTTACTAATCTAATAATTGCAATGGCCTTTTTATAAGCCTAGCCGTGCATGCCAAATCTCTGACAACTTCTGGTAACCTTGATAAGTTTAAGCAGGGGCTTGGGAGGTGAAACATTTACAAGCAGGGTGTGGGAGATGAACCATTTACAGGCTGCCTGTGTCAAATAGAGAGACGGGTGCCAAACCAGGGATGAATTTCCTGATGTTCATCGTGTTTCACTGTTGCAGCAGATGTCCAAGTTACACATGAATTGGTTAGGGAGGCACTCTGCTTCAAATGGCTGGGGGAGCCTGTTACAGAGAAGAGGAAGTCTGGGATATTTACATGTCTCTCTAGCAGGTCCTAGTTATATCAGGGTTGCTGAGGGTGTTTGTGTACTTCATCTAGGAGGTCTTTGGGGTTTAGGAAGGTTACATTTAAGTGCCTCAGCAAATGTGGGTCTGCGTGTTTGCTTGAATTGTGTGATGGGTACAATGTGTGTACTACTGACAATCATACTGATATTACAAGTGTTTTTTATTTGAGAGCTTTGCTTTCAGTCACATTGTGTGAGTACATTTCTCAAGTACAGTATCAGTTTGTTTGGGAATTAACTGTTTTTTCATTAAACATGAGGCAATGTCAACATTGCCTCTGGATGCTCATATCCACCAAGCTGTAACAGAGATGGTGGGAAAGTAGTTATCCAAGATACCACACCCTTTTTTATTGATTAGATAGCTGGAGTGAGAATACAAAAGTAATGTCAGGAGTATCCAGTTTGCAACTCTGGGAGTAGTGCTCGTCACTGCAAACTAATCCTGTGTGTAACTAGATATTGGTCAAATTTCAGTTTTGCTTTTTCAGGACAAATGTCAACTCAAGGCATCTGTGGCTATACAGGCACTGCCAAACACGTGATGATTTATGGATAAAGCATTTAGGCAGATATTAAGAAGTTAGAAGCAAATCAAGAATTACTTACTGAAAAGAAAGAATTAGCTTGTCAAGAATGATGAAGAAAGGAATCATCTGAATGGTTACTGCCTGACTACTACTATTAATGTTGGTCTTACCACAGCTTTACTCTCCTATGATATAATGCTCCTTTGCTTTTTCTCTCGCCAAAAGCAAAATAAGTAGCACCAATCCCAAGAAGAGAAGCAAGCCACAGCCTTTTTGGTGATCCACAGTCTTGTCCCAGATGATGTACGGGTCTACAGGCTTTGTTGTTGCCTTTTACGGGTAGATGTCTTGGATAGCAACCAGTCCAATCAAGAAAGTCAACCAGAAAGTGTGAGGAATCTATGCACTCTGCTCCTCCTCTCACCAGGAGCAAAACATAAGCACAAATTCCAAACTGGCACCATGGAGTAGTTCTAGGGTAATCAGCAGTTCCCAGGAAATATTCCTATGCTCCTTCTCTCACTAGGAGCAAAATGGAATTACTAATCTGAAGATGACTACTGCAAGGCAGAATGGGCTCTCCAGTAATTGGTGGTCTTGGTGTAGATGTTACAGATTTCAAAGGTAAGATGAGAAAGTTAATTAATATCCTAAGAGCTGCAGTGTTCACTAAGCAGTTAGATTTGAAAGAGTGAGTAACTTAAGCTTTAGCTGTTAAGTTCTAAGTAATTAGGAACTAAGAAGGGGAGTTAAAAAAAACTTGTACTAAGCAACTGTATATCAGTAAAAGTAAGGAATCAAAATCACAAAATAAATAGAATAGATGAACAAATAAAATAATCTGGGGTAGGGACAGCAATCAACAGATCCAGGTGGAAGTCAAACAAAATTACTAATATGTGCTTCAAGTACAGAGACACTGACAACAAATGTGCCCACTGACAGTCAGGTTTAAGTTTCATCTAGCAGGTTTTGCAGAGTTCATAACAGATGTGAGACCAGAGAATGTCCTTCTACTTATAAGCTGCTGTATCCATAATGTGAAGGAGTCTGCCTCTGGTTGACTCATACGTCCTGCCATTTTACAAGAGATAAATACTACTGTGAAGGTACATGCGATGGCCTGCATCACTCAGCGTATGTCAGCCATAAACAGACGTCAGATATAAAACAGATGTCAGCATACACCTACCTCAGAACTTTTCTGCCGCCTGTGTGCCTGCCAGCTCTGATTGTCATTCACTTGAAAAAGTGACTTTGTGCTTGTCCGCGTTCAGATAACTACCTTTCTTGCCTGTTGTGGGTTAATGTCAGGTAGAAAAGGCAAGTGTCAGTGTGGAAGGCAGATAGATTCCACATAAAAACTCAAATGAGCTCTGCTTATTCTATCTAAGCCAAGACCACGACCATATCTCTTGTGGAATTTGTCAGGTCTTTGTTCCTAAAACTCTTAGAAGCCATCTTGCCACTCTAAAACTTTACCTAGAGAATCAGAGGCTGAAACAATTAGCTAACTAAAGATATGGACCCAACGTCGGGGAACCTCGGAGGAGCCGCCCATAATAAAAAAAAAAAAAAAAAAAAGGGCAAAGAAGCCTTGGCCTGATCCTACAACTGCACCCAACTGTACCTCTCGGGGCCGGTGAAGGCCCAGAGTCCGAGTCGGAATCTGCCGACCTTCTACTGACTGGTACCCGGAGGAAGCCATTAAGGAGGCAGCCAGCACATCACAGGCATCTGACTCGGGTACCGGAGGGAAAGCAAGGCTTATCATTTGTGAGGGCCCATGTGGGGCTACCCAAATTGTGGTCCATGAAGATGTTATTTCGGATGTCATTGAGTGTTGCCTGATGTCCAATCCTCCTCCTCTACATCGCATCTCAGATGCTTTGGTGTCAGACACTCCCAAAAAGAAGCAGCAAAAAAACAAACATTCTGCTCCTTTTCAGCTGACCATGCCATCAGACCAAACCCGTGACTGGCAGGCCTCTACCCAAGGCTTACTTAATGCCTTCTTAGCCTTACACCAGGCCTCTGCACCTGCCCAGGCCCCTTCTATTTCCACTCCTCAGAGTAAACTAGTGGCTGATATTTCCTCTAAGGAAGAGGACTCCTCAGGGGATGAATCCCTCACTTACACCTCTCAAATTGCCTCTCCTTTGGGGTATGCCTCCCCAGAGGAGGAGTCAAATGGAACTGATTCCCCTGGGGAAGACATTACCTTTGGGGAAACAATAGTATAAATGAAATACTTTTTTTACAAGGGATTACAGTCAAGTTACTGAGACCCAAAAGATGTATTATGACCTCTTGCAAATGGAGTTGCCTAACCTGTCTGTGGTTCCTCCTGTACACCCTGCATTCTTGGATGCCTTCCTGGCTGCTTCAAAAGCCCCAGATTCCCAATCCCCTGCACCAAAGCACCCAGGTAGATTCTATAAAGTCCCTGAAGATGCCAATTTTCTCTTCAAGACCCCTTCAGCAGACCCATCTATTTCTGTGGCTGCAGATAAAACATCTAAGCGTCTTCCCCTTGGATAAAGAAAGTAGAATAATTGAGAGATTAGGCAAAAAAGTCTATACCTCTGCCACCTTAGCTGTGAGAGCCATAAGCTATCAAACTCATATGGCCAAGTACCTCTTGGCCCTTCTTACTAATACCATTAAACTACTGAGTGACCTACCTGATTTCCCCAATAAAGCTAAGAATCCAGGCCTGTTAAACTTCTGCAGTTAAGTTACTAAACAGTAAAGTGTAGTTATGATGCAGCTGAGGCTACAGCCTTTGCCAGATGACATTATCATAAATAATGGATGCACCCTTGGATAACAAGGCTTTGTTTGGTTCAGTGGCTGCTGAGCTCTTTAAGGCCCATCAGGAGAGGGGCAAAGAACTTCAGGACCTTGGGCACATATTTGTGTCCCCAATTCCACACTTTCACAGGAACTATCCAGCAAGAACACCCTTCATGAGAAGGCCTTCCAGACACGTCTTCCAAAGGGAAAAGAGATTTTAGGAAGCAGACCCCTTCCAGGTCTTCTCCCTCTACTTCAGTTCAGAAATAGCCCTGTCAGGACAAACCTGGTAGTCTGTGACTACCAGGCCTTACGTCCAGTTACTGCTCTCCCCAGCCTTCTCTGCTTGGAAACAGATTACCCAGGGTTCTTGAGTACTCTGTCAGAAAACAAGGTTATTTCAAGGTGTGGGAATCCAAACCAAACTTCAAAGGTATTCCTCAATCACCTCGAGACCAAATGGTTTCCTTCCCTCCAGTCTTGCAGGCCCTCCTCTCACAAGGCACTATTCAAGAGGTATCCCTACAATTAAGAGGAAATTCTACTCGAGAATGTTCCTTGTCCCCAGGAATGAAGGTCCCTGGAGACCTATATTGGATCTGTCCCATGTGAATACATTTCTCATGGTCCCCTCCTTCCAGATGCTTACCTTCCCTACTCTCCTTCTCATGATCCTTCCCCAGGCCTTCATGTTGTCCTTAGATATAAATGATGCTTACCAGCATGTACCTATCCATTCCATTTTCAGGAAATCCCACCTTTTCTCACTCAGTAGGTTCTGCTCATTTTCAGTTCTGTGCTTTGCCATTTGGTCTCTCCATGGCCCAAAGAGTGTTCACTAAGTGTCAAGCTTCAGTCATTGCCTTCACCAGAATGCAGGGGATCCAACTCTTCCCCTATCTGGACCATATCCTCATCCAGGCATCATCCCCACAGATTGTCCAACACCACCTGGACAACACCATCTCCCTTCTGAAACACGTGGGGTTTACCATAAACCTTCAAAAATCATCTCTGACCCCCCCCCCCCCGAGGATCATGTGTTCTTAGGATGCAGGATTCTCACAGGACAAATGATGGTCCGTCATCCTCCAGACAAGATTCTGTCCCTCGCCTCTTATTTCCAGGGAATTCTTTCTCTACAAACTCTGTTGGTCAGGGAGTTTCTAAGGTTCCCGGGATTCATTGCCTTCACCATTCCCATGGTACCCTTAGCAAGGCTACACATGAGGAGATTTCAATGGTACTTAGACAGTCTGGAAACAACACATGTACCCTCTGGAGTTTATGGGACCCCTCCTTCCCTGCCTCTCCAGGCAACTAAAGTGGTGGATTGCCCAGATTTCTGCCAATCCAGGTCTTCCCCTACAACCCCTTCCCCCAACCAGGACCTGTACACAGATGCTTCAGACTCGGGTTGGGGGCAACCTTAGGAGACTGGAGAATGAGTAACACATGGACCCTTTCCCAACAGAGAGAACACATCAATAACAAGGAGATGAGAGCCTTGACATTTGCCCTCCAAATCTTCAACCCTCAAATACTCCCAGGAGTGCTGAGATGGTACACAGACAACACCACTGTGCAGTGGTACATCAACAAGCGGGGGAGGGGACACAGTCTTACCTCCTCTTCAGATTGGCTCTGCAGGCATGAGAGATTGCCCAATAGAGGCAAGTATCACTTCTAGCCATCTACATACCTTCTACCAAAAATGTGATGGCAGATGCTCTAAGCAGATCTATGACTCAAGCCCACAAATAGATATTAAACAGGGATGTATTCCTGGACCTGGTCCATTGATGGGGTATACCTCAGGTAGAACTGTTTCATGAACAGACAACTCCCAACTTACTGCACCAGGTTACCCACCCCTGGGGCATGGAAGGTGGATGTTCGCTTATACAGTTCCCCTTCCCGCTCATACAAAAAGTTCTGCTGAAGATTCAGAGAAAAACCTCAAAAATTTTTGGTGACCCCCTTTTGGCCAAGGCAGCACTGGTTCCCCCTTCTACATCATCTTTTTAAGGCCAATCACCACAAGTTATCCCTCAGGATGGACCTTCTCACACAGCAGAAGGGAACTCTCATACACCCCCAAATATCCCCTTACACTGTGGGTGATAGGGCATTGATTCCCTTTGGACACCTTTATACTGAGGATGTGCTTCAGGTTCTGCAGGGGGCCAGAAAACAGACTACCAGAAAATCCTATCTATCCAAGTGGAAAAGGTTTTTTCTTTGGTGTCTAAAAAAAGAACTTCCAGAGCCTCCAGTGGTTCTGTCTTACCTGTGTGAACTGATGAACACAGGCTTGTCATATTCTTCCATTAAGGCACACCTTTCTGCATCTCAGCATGTTTACCTCTCTCCCCTCCTTTGGCTTCTGGACTGGAAATCAAGCTCTTTTTAAAAGGGGGTACTACACATTAGACCTCCAAGGAAGCCTATTCCCCCCTCCTTGGATCTTAATTTTGTATTGGAAAAGCTGGCCTTACCACCCTTTGAGCCAGCTAAGGATTGCACTCTCTAACACTGCACATGGAAAACTATTCTCTTGGAAGCCATTACTTTAGCCAGAAGGTCTCCAAATTGCAAGCCCTCATGGCCTCTCCTCCTTTCACAGTTTTTCACAAGGACAGAGTTTGCCTATGTAGTTATCCATCCTTCATGCCCAAAGTAGTTGATGAAATTTTCTTAAATCAGGCCATCAATCTTCCTACCGTCTTCTCTTCACCACAGTCCCCCAGAGAAAGAATCTTTCACTCCTTGGATATACATAGACGACTCCGATATTATTTGGCCAAAACCAAATCCATTCGCAAACAGATAGGCTATTTGTCTTCTATCACCCAGGAGCCCTGGGAGACCCTGTTTCCAAGCAAGCCACTTCCTCATGGATATCAAAATATATTTCCTTTTGCTACATACCCCATGGAAAAAGGCTCCTCTTCCCAGTAAAGGCACACTCCACTACACCTGTGTCCTCGTCTGGGGCCTTCTTTAAGGGTTTGTGTACAGCTACCATTCTAGAAGCAGCTACATGGTTATCTGTCCACACTCACCAAACACTACAAGTTAGATATTTCCAGGTCCAGAGCTGGGTTTGCCAAGGCCATTCTTCATGGCTTTGTTGAAAATGTCTTTGTTTCCCCTCCCAATCCTTAACAGCGTGAGCTTTTGCATTCTCCCTCATGTTATGGATACAGCAACATATGAACAGAAGGACATAGTATAGTTGTATAAATTCTTGCCACAACTTTAGATGTCCTCCTCTTCTGTATGGTTTCCCACCCTGCCTTCCCCCTCATGCTTGCTTGACTCCTGAGTACTCACTTCATAGTCGCTGGTTCCCAGCAGCATTCAGTTCTGAGGTAGGTGTGTGCTGACATCAGCTTTATACCTGACATCCATTTATGGCTGACGAGTGATGCGGGCCATTGCACATACCTTTGCAGTAGCATTTATCTCTTGTAAAATGGACAGATGTATGCGTCAGCCAGAGGCAGACTCCCTCATGTTATGGATACAGCAGCATATAGCACAGAAGGACATCTAAAGTTATGGTAAGATTTTGCACAACTATACTTTCAAGTAAGCAAGTTGGCAACCAGCAACAGAAGTAGCCGGGAGTAAATCCAGAAAAACAGTCAGCAGTAATAATCCAGACTGCCAAAATGGCTGTGCACTGATCAATAACTTAATTTCAGCTCTCCCAGTGTGAAAACAAAAACTGCAAACTGAGAATAAGGAGCCAGTGAAATTGTCAGTGTGGGTAAATTCAGTTACTAGCTAGCAGGTACACTGCCTGGATGCAGCAAAGAAGAATTTGGAAAATCTGAACGAAAATCAAATAGAAAAGGTGATGACAAATCACTTGCTGGAAAGAATCCTGTAACTATGCAGCAAAAAACAGTTCAAACTTCAGCTTTGATACAAGATGGCTGCCAGTAGTTTAGAGGAAAAAATCAAATGTACTCTGAGATGATTAAAATAAATGAAAAACTGAATATATATATATATATATATATATATATATCTCAATCAATTAAAAAAAAAACAAAAGGATGGGAAAAATAGAAACAGATTTAAACAGTTATTCAGCTGACCTGATAAAACTGCAAAAATCGGAGGCTTCTCAAGAAGAAATGTTTAAAAAAATAACTCAGAAGACAGACTGCACTGAGAAAACCTGAGAATTCTGTTGTACCAGAAAAACTAAAAGGAACAGACTGTTCATTTTACGAAAACACAAATAAGCAATGGGATTAATGTTCCACAGCAGGATTTGTTCATTGGAATGTCCCATTGAGTGTATGCTCCAAATCTGGCCATTAGAAAGCAGCCAAGACCAATATTAGTAAAGATGCAATCATACCAGCTGAAAGAGTTGATCCTGACAAAACAGTGGTAAAAAGAAAATTATTACAAATTGGAGACAGCAGTGTGTTTGTGGAAAATTATTATTCACTGTACACCAGGCAGAAGAGAAGCAAATTTATCCCAGCAATCCAGGGAATGTCAAGAGGCAGGTATGAGATTCAAGCTGCTTTCAGAATATATTTTCCTGGAGGATCAAATACATTTTTGGATGTAGAATAGACTAAGGAGGAAATAAAAAGTTTATGCAACAGAAGGCGAGCCTGCAAATAGAAGGGAACTCTGCTTATCATTCTTCTTATAAAGCTCAAAGATGGATTTTGGAACACTGTAAAAGGTTTCACTGGCAAAGTAAAATGCTTGAAAGACCAAGAAAGAAAAGAAAAAAAACACATGGGAGTCTATTAGAAAAGTCAAGAGTACCTTGGACTTGAACTACAGTCTGGTGTTGGGAGATGGTGATCAGGAAGAAGGCCAGCAATGCTGAAATTACTGAATAAATTAGACTGCTACAAAACATCAGTCACATTTCTGAAATATAAATTTGCAAGAAATAGTGGCTGAGAAACAGTGGAAGTTTGATGACTGTTGAACTTAAGGTGGATTGTAAAGCATTTGCCCCACTTTGTCATTGTTCTGTTTAAGAGAACACTAAATGGAAAAAGAAAATAAGTAACTGTAGGTTAAACATTTTTGTTAATATTTGTATAAAACATTTCATGATATATAAACTACATGTTATGTTGGAAAGCAGTTTTGTATAGGTACAATCAGGGCATTTTAAATGTGGGAAGTCTTTTCAGTGACTGTTGTGTATGTTAAATATATTAAAGTACACAAGTGCTTTTTCTTAGCTGTAAGAAATACAGACTTTATACTATAACAAGATAAGCTGGACAGAAGAAAGTTTGTTAATATAATGCTGTGAACTTGGGGGTGGGATGTAAAAGTGTACTGATTATATATAGAATTAAGATAATAATGTCCCTTGTTTTTAAAAGGTTAATTGTCTAGATTAATGTCCTTAGCTTTAAGATACAAATACTTTTTTGTAAGCAAAAAGATTTGAACTGCAAGAAAACTTGATGAAAGCCACAAACAATACTATGTTTCTGGCATCTGCAAATAAATTAGCTTGTTTTCCATTAGCAAATATCCTCATTGAGAGACATGAAGTCTGCAGCTGAAGGCCGTTGGCCAAAGGAATTTTGTACATTTTGTTCTGAGTGAAATTTACAATGATTTCTTCATGCACCTGCAGAGTTTAGTCTCTCTCCCCCCACCACTCACTCACTGTTGACTACTTTTACATGACGAACTGTCTGCAGGTGCAAGCAATTAATCTTGAGACTTCTGAATATTCTTTGCTGAGGTAAATACAAAATTGAAAGGGGCAATCCAAGCAATTCAGTAAAAATAAAGTCTGAAATTATGGGAAGTGAATAAGAGAGGCTCCACAGCAGCCTTAATATGTTGATGTATGTAATAGAACAGTACATCATTTAAATAAAGGTAGCTAGTGCAATTTTTCTTAGGGCTAAAAGTTAATGTTTTCTGAAAGCATGCAAGCTGGTTTCATATCAGGGGTGGGAGGTATAGCTAAGGAAAGAATAAACAGTAATCAGTGTAAGTGGGAGCACAGGCTATAACATGCACTTTAGCACAGATAACCAACATTTTTAGATTAGTTATGCCCTGTGGGTGCAGCGGTCAAGTTGGGACAATTGTTAAACTTCATTTATTAAAAATGTACATAGTTTTGTGTTTGTTCTACATTAATACAGGAAGGCTTGTTCTGAAAACGTATTTAGCTTTTTGTTTGATGGTCTTTGTTAAAAGCAAATGGTCTTGGAAAAAATGTCATACATTCAGAGATGAAAATGAATAAAAGACCAGCCTGCCAAACACTGTGCAAGACAAAAGTTGGAAATATCAAAAAACCGACACGTATAATAGGTGGGGACAATCAATTTTTTTCATATAACAGCTATTCTATCTGGGAATGTAAATGGCTTTTACAGGCATAGACAAAAAGAAAGAGTACTGAATTATTAAGAAACAGAGTGCAAAATAGCAATGATGCAGGGGAGACATTTGGAAAGAATTGAGCATGTGAATTTGGTATAAAAGGATTTCAAAATGGATATTCAGCAGAACATTAGGGATAAAGAAAAAGTGGAGTAATAATACTGATTGCTATTGGGGCCCCAAAAATGAGATGAGGGGAAAAGACATTAATGGTATATTTATTTTAGCAAGGGAGTAGGACTTTGCTGGCATATATTTACATTCCATCCAAAACGGCTGCTGTGGAGCTTGAGAAACTTTGGGGAGAAATAATCAGCTTTCAGCAGGGAATATTACTTATAGATGGGAACCGGAACTTGATTTGCAAAAATGAGGAAGTATTTCTGGAACCTAGAGGGGAAAATATAACAAAAGATAAGATTTCTGAAGAAATATATGAAAATATTTGGCATGGAATATGTGAATTCACTAATAGGAACTCTGGCAGAATTTAAATATTCTCCATTGTACAAGACTAGACAGAAATTGTATTTCACGGGAGAATGTGCATTTAATTGAAAACTTTGACACATCCAGTAATTATTTCAGATCATGCACTGATAAAAATGCAGGATGATAATGTAATAATGAGAAACTGGCACTTTCCAACCTGACTGTTAAAAAATCAGGAATTGGTAGTGGAAATTATCTGAGTGTTAACAGGGAAGACAAGTTTCTTTAGAAGGGCAGCTACTATGTGGGATAAAATGAAAATGGAGTTGAGAAATAGGGTAGTAATACAAGATAAAGAGATATGGTTAAAAAGTAAAAGGAATTATTTATAGGGGCTTACAAAGGTTAAAGTGTTGCAGAATAAAGGGAATCTCTCAGAACAAGAAGTGGAGCAAATGCAGAGATGTAAAGAGAAAATACGGGAGTACTTGGATAATATGCATGAGTTTAGAAAGATTGATATTAAGCAACTATTTTTGATGGTAACTCGACAGCAAAAACACTTTTAGCACAACAACTTGGGTAACACTATGTAGGAAGGGCCATCACCAAATGCAGGGAGCCTTTAGTTTTATATACACTTAAATCAACCAGAGAAGAAGCTGTGGACAATAATAAAGAAATTATTGAATTTATCTGGGGGGGAAGAGAGCAAGAGTTAAGTGGAATAAGTTGATCCTCCCAATTCAACAAGGTGGTTTAGGATGATCTGATTTGAAGGGATATTTTAGAGCTAAGCACTTAAGGCTCATATACGCCACACAAGCAGATGGTTATACGTCAATGTGGAAAGGGATGATGAAACATGAGAAGTTTGATAAATAAGGAAAATGTTGGATTTTGGATGCAGACTCTTAAGGAGATAATCCAAGCGTTATAAGTACACCATAAAACAAGCAAAAAGGTGAACGCAGACACCACACTATGTAGCTTGAGAAACTGAAAACAATAAAGCAACCTCGTGCAAACCAGCAGGACTAGATAAAAACACTTTTAATAACAGTTTAGCGCTTTCACCTGTTACAATACAGGCTTCCTCAGAACAAAAAAACATCCTGAATTACAGCCCTTAAATAGATGTTTTGGCTCCAAAAATTTTAAAGCAACATATTCCACTAAAACTTTCTACATAAACAATAAACAAAAACATTCCAAAATGAATAGATGGCAGGAATAAACAATAATATTATAAATACATATATATCCTATAAAATGTAATGCACAAATTCCTCTAAAATTCATATTTGTTAAAAACATATGTTTCTATATAAACACACTGACTCAACTTATTTATAAACAATTTGACACGTATTTTGTATAGCAAAGGTTTAATCGACAGTGATTCATTCAAACCTGGGGGTGAGGCAGCATCAGTAAAAATTTGCCACCACATGTCTCTATAAGACAACCAACTCTTATAGTCTCCCCCCCCTAGGGTCTATTTGAATAAGGTCAATAATACTAAAAGTTAATTTGTGTTCAGAACCCTCTTGTTTTATGTGCTTATATAGGGCATTCTTCTCATCTCTCTTTCTAATGGAATAAAAATGACAGCATATTCTTTTGTTCAGCTGTCTCTCGGTCTTCCCAATATAGAAAGCGGGACAAGCTGAACATAATGCGATATATATGACAACTTTAGTAGTACAATAACCTGCCTTGAATCTAATAGAGGTGTTGGTAGTGTTGCTTAACCTAGTGCCTTGACTGTTGTTAATAGCAAAGCACCAGTTGCATCTACCACACTTCTGTGTAGGTTTAGAAGTGTTAGTAGTCAGAAACATTGTATTTTCTAACAACCTTTTCAAGTTCATACCCATTTTATTTACAAAGTGGGGTTTATCACCTAAAATGTTGGCTATAGAAGCATCCGCCATAATAATAAACCAACTTTTATTAACCAATTGCCTCATCTTATAACTACAAGGACCATATTCGATTACACAAGCTTTGTTTAAATCACTACGACTAACTCTAGCAAGGGAAACAACATTATTACCTTGAGAATTCATTCCTAACAAAGGTGTGTACCTAGAACCCCAGCCTTGAATAACCTGCTTACTTACATTTTGCATCATACCAAGATCATAACCTCCATCACTGAACATAGCCGTAATATACTCAACTTCAGCTATCATATCTACGTAGTCTGAAGTCATTCTAACTGCTCTAATCAACTGTCCCTTATAGATGTTCCTTAAAAGACTTTTTGGGTGGTTACTAGAATATTCAAGATAGTTGTTAGAAAAAGTGGGTTTCCTGTATATTCTAGATTTAAACCCAAAATTAACCGGAGAGACGAGGGTGTCAAGGTATGCCAGACCATCATGACTGAATGTGTGTGTAAATTTCAAATAAGAACTACTGGTGTTAATAAATTCTATAAATTTAGTCAATGTCTCAGTGTCACCGTCCCATAATGTATATATATCGTCAAGGTAGCGAGTATAATATTTGATGTGAAGATAGAAGTCACTGGTGAACACTACAGACTCCTCCCAGTCGAGCATGACCATATTAGCAAAAATGGGAGCACACGCAGTACCCATAGCTACACCCTTAGTTTGTTTAAAAATCTCTCCTTCAAAAAAGATGAAATTGTTGTCCAATACCATACTCATCATATCTGTGATCAACCATATCTTATCCCAATCCAACCCTGCATATTTAGTAATACTACAATTAAATGTTTCTAACCTCTCACTTTTGGGGATGCAGGAGAAAAGGTCTATGACATCAATAGTTATGTATAACAAATCTTTTTTATATAAATGTGTAGGAAAATAAGCTAAAAAATACCAAGAATCCTTGGCAAGATGAAATACCTTATCGTACACATGTTTCAAAGTATGGTCGATGACCACACCCAAAGGGAATGTTTTAGATCTGCTGCCGGCAAGGCTGGTCCCAGTGACTGAAGATGATCTCTGCTATGACAGGGTTGAGGGACCACTCGTGAGGCAGGAGAAGGCATCTGTTCAGCTTATCTGCAATCACGCTGGAATCCCCATGAATGTCTGTTGCTATCAAAAAGTGGTTGGAAGATATCACCCATTGCTAAACTCTCATGGCTTCTCAACACAACAGGTAGGATTTGGTTCCCCCATTTGCTGATATGCCAGATTACGGACATGTCCAACTGGATAGCAATTGTCCCTGATGGGAGGACAGATTGGAATGCTTGCAATGCTAGAAGCACTGCCCTCAGTTCTAGAACACTGATATGCAGGTTGGCCTCCATGGGGGACCAAGTGCTTTGGACTGTCTTTCCCTGGAAATGCCTCCCAACCCCATCAGGGACACGTCCGTGGTCACTATGGCCTTGGGGTGAGAAGGGATGACTCCCATAGGTCTTTTTCTGGCTTCATCCACCAAATTAAGTCTTGTTTGCGTTGATTTGTTATGCGGATCAGAAAGGAGACAGGATGAGTTGAAGGGGACCACTGTGATGCTAGAAGCCATTGTAGGAGTCTCATGTGTAATCTTGCTAGGAGAACCATAGTAATTGATGCTGTCATTGCTCCTAGTAGTTGAAGGACTGCATAAGCTGAAACCTTGTCCTGAGAGAGTATCACCCAAAGCTGATATGTTAGTTTTGGAGCCTGTGAAGCGGGAGGGCGACTAGGCAAGACTGAGTGTCGAAAGTTGCTCCTATGAATTCCAGATTTTGAGTAGGAGTCAATTTGTACTTTTCCTCATTTATTGAGATCCCTAAGGATTTTGCTAGCTTTAGAGTGTAATGTAAAGCTATAAGCAGCAGATGCTTGGTAGGGGCGGTAAGGAGCCAATCGTCTAAATATGGAAACACCCAGCATCCTTGCAGTCTCAAGTGAGCTGTTACCACTGCCATGCATTTGGTGAACACTCTGGGGGCTGTACAGAGACCAAAGGGCAATGCTCGGAATTGGTAGTGATTGGCTCCCAGCCAGAAGCAGAGGAATCCCCTGGAGCGTTTGTCCATTTTTATGTGATTATACGCATCCTGGAGATCTATCGAGCACATCCAATCATCTTTCTCCAGGAATGAGCATCTGGAATTTTGTCTGTCTGACAAACATATTTAGGATGCTGAGGTCCAAAACTGGCCTCCTGTGCCCTGGCTTTTTTGGCACTAAAAAGAACTTTGAGTAAAATCTGGACTCTATCTGGCCTGGTGGGACTGTTTGGATGACTCTTTTTAGAAGTAGCTTTTGTATTTCCTAAGCTGCTGCATCCCTTTGGCTGCGTGGAACATAGGGAATTTGCCTTTGCGGCTTCGGGAAAGAATCAAAAGGGGTGTGATAACCTTTGGTAATTATCGTCTGCAACCAAGAATCTGTCGTTATGGATTGCCAGGTAAGGTGGTGCAGAGAAAATCATCCCCCGACTGCTTCCAGAGGTAAGTAATCAGGCCACTCTTTATGAGCTCTGATAAGGCTGTCCAAAGAAAGTGTCTCTAGATCCCTGATTACGCAGACCCCCTCTGCCTCGAGAGGGGTGTCTTCCTGATGATTCCCCCCCACCGCCCTTAGGGTAAAACTCACCACGTGTGTTGCAGAAAGGATCCTGGGCTTTCCTGTACCACACCTTTCCATTCCTCTGATTCCTACAGTAGGAGCACTGGGGAGTGGAAAAATGCATGCCTACAGCAGACAGGGTCTTGCCATCCTTTTCACACCTGGTGTCTTTTACCTTTGGGCCAAAAAGAGAGGAAGCATCAATGGGAGCACTGACAAAGGCAGACTTAAAAGGGTCCACAAAATCACATAGGCACATCCAGGCATGACGTCTCATGACAACACCTGCGCGCGCTGCTCTAGCCACCCCTTCGGTAGTATGAGAAATCAACCGCATGGACGAATAAGATAAGGATTCCAAGGTGGCAAGCTGTGAGGCAACTTTGTCACACACCTCATCAGATACTGCTCCTGCTAGGGTTCCTGAGAGCTCCGTGATCAGGTCTCTCTGGAGATGGGTAAAGTATGCCAAATAATTCAAGGACCAAATGGCAAAGTTCGATGAAGCATATACCCACTTCCCTAATATGTCCATCATCTGAGACTCCCTGTTTGGAGGCTGGACAGTAGGTCTCTCCTCTGCAAGTTCTTTCCTACTGGCCGTCACCACCACCATAGTGTCTACTGCTAAGCCTTTCAACCAATGGGGGTGATCATCTGGAAGGAAGATAATTTTGTCTGGTCTCCAAGGAATAAACTGAATGGTGTCAGGACTCTTCCAGGCATGCTGCACAATGAGGTGAACTAGATCATCTACAGGCAGGGTCACCCAGGAAGTAGAGGGTCGAGCACAAAAACCTGCAAGAATACAGACTCCTCAGAGGAAGGGTTGGAGGGCTTCCAGTCGCCCGCTGCTTTAAGATTTCTAGTATGTCCCCGAAGGAGATATCCTAAGGGGTGACCGTGGGGACTCTTTCCCCTCATTGTAGTTTGTATCTTCGGTAAGAGATTCTTCAGGGGAATCCATGTGCTTCCTCTTGCACAATTTCTCTCTCGGGGTGCTTCCTCTGCAGGGGGATATATGAAGAGGACTCCAAAGAGAGGGTGCCCTTTGTTAAGGTATCTTGAGGTTCCTATGCTCGATATCCCATAGTAGTGGACTGTGTCAGCTGCAGTTCAGAGGACATGTACATGTGGCATTCCGGTGCCGAAGGAACCAGCTGCGAACCTGCTGAGGCAAGTGCCCTCTCCATCACCTGGAAAGCAGGCCTGCCCAAGGAGGGATGGGAGCCCGGAACTAAGAAAGACAACCTTGGGACCAGGGGTACACCTCGCTCCAATGAGCCCACCCCCAGGGAAGAAGCCACAAGAGGACTCAGTGCTGTCAAAACAACCGGAACTGTAGTAGATGATGCCGTAGAAAAAATAGGCGCTGTACTAGGGGTCACAGTGCCGAAAGACCAGTCATGATCCCGAGGATGGGTCGGCTCCAATTGAGTCAAGGACCACAGGTTAGGCTCCGGAGCCATGGTAAGATCTACCAATGGAACCAAAGAAGCTGGAACCAGGACAGGCATTGGCGTTGAGGGCTCCAATACCTGTAGGAAGTTCAAAGGAGGAATATATATGGGAGTCTGTGGAGAAAATTCCTCAGCTCCAGATGGGAGGGAGGATTTAGAAGGAGTTGGAGTTCCTCTGGCTGCCAGGAGCTGATCCACGAGTGTCACTATGTCGAGTTCCAAAAGGATCCTAGATGAGCGGGTTGACATCCCTGATGGAGAATCAGGTCATTCAAGAAATGGGCTCAATTGTTGTCCAAAAAAGGGATCTACCGACGGGGAATATCGGGTCTGAGGTAAGATTTCACATTCAGCACCATGGTCAAAGGACCAGTAGGTTACGTTGGAGGGGGGGTGACCTGAATTGGAGAGACTATTTAGTGCTGAGAGGGGCATTGGTACCATAGCAGTGGTTGGTACCGTAGGTGTTAAAATCATGGTCAGTTCCGTAATAGAGGAAGGCACCATAGAAGGAGTTTGAGGTGCCAGTGCCGAGATTGCAGAAGTCAGTTTCTGTTTCTGGTTCTGTGGGGGACTTAACAGATTTTAGGCTCACTGGTAAGAGTAGAGGAAGGTACAGACTGACTCCTCTTCTTATGTTCCTTTTTAGGAGGGGTTGAGCCCTCTGCCTCAGATAAAGCCTCCAAGAAAGGCATTTTCAAGAGACCTTTCATTATCAATTTGTTCTTTCTCTCAGTCAAAGTGCGGGCACTAAAGGCCTTACATAGGTCACATGGGGTTTGAACTTTCAAGTGTGGAACCCCAAGACAATAAACACAGGACAAATGTCCATCAGAATTCAGCATTTTCCTGCCACACGTATCGCATTGTTTAAAGCCTGTTGTCCCCTTCCTGTCAGCCATTATCACAAACTATTAACAATTCAAATAGCAAATCACATTAATGAGGGAAATGCCCTGCCAGGACAGAAGCAGAGGCACACACACACACAGCCATGAAAGTAGAGACTGATTTTTTTGGTTACCAACAATGGTAATAAAGAATACACAACAAGTAAAGGGAAGGGGGGGATACCAGCAATGGTATTAGAGATTACCAAAGAGGTAAGGGAGGCCTGTACCACCAATGGTATGAAGAAATACCAACATTTTGGTAAGGAAGCAGGACAGAATCACTCAGATAGAAAGGGTAAGCAAACTATCAACAAGTACTACTAAAGGGGAAAAATCCCAAAGGAAAAGAAATATTATTAAAGTTGAAATATAAAATCTAAACCTTAGCTTGAGAGCTGGCCTGACGTGTCATGATACTCTACATGGCAAATGAGATCTGAGGTGACAGAGAGAAGGGCACTATGGGTAAGCTTAGCTTGAGAGTTTTTGTCTGATGCAAGCTTGTTATAATGGCCAACTCAGTTCTGAGGATGGAACTGATACCCATCAGTCATGAATTAATGAATGAAGATTAACATCAGATTGAAGTATTTTGTACTGTCCAGATGAATGGTAATTCCACTGAGCTCAAAGTGTAATGTTATGTCAGCAGACACATTTGCTAATGTGAGTGCTGGTGAATAACTAAATGTGACCAGTTGTGTGAAACTTGTTGCTTATTTTGGTGAAATTCAGACCGAAGACTCAGTGGTGCTTTCATGTTATGTGGTCAAGAGCTGTTATAGATTATTATTCTATGTAGTTAGCAGACCTGTGCAGTCATTATTGGGTCTCAGAGACAGCTTGAGAATGAATCTGCTTTCTTTTACCAAAGAAGTTCATCAAATAAGCAAGTCCCACTTCCAGCCTCACTAACATTATTTTTTCAGAGTATGCTGATTTTTTGATAAGTTGGGGAAACTTCCAGTTGTGTATTCCATGAAGTTAGACCCTGAAGTCAGTCCAACAAGAAAAGTTCTGAAAGCTATGCAGAATAAAGTTAAAGCTCAGTTGAATAAAATGATGCAGCAAGGTGTAATTTGCCCTGTTACAAAACCTACTGAATGGGTGTTGTCCATGGTATCACAAAAAAGGCTCAGATGAAATCAGAATATGTATTGACGCAAGAGATTTGAACAAAGCATTAATGAGACATCATCATCCTATGCATACAGTCGAAGAGGTCACTGCTCTAATACCTAATGCCACTGTTTTTTCCGTTTTTGGATGCAAAAAGTTCATTTTGGCAAGTGATGCTTGATCGCAATCTTCATTACTGACTACATTCAGTACCCCATTTGGAAGATATAGTTTCCTAAGAATGACATTTGGAATAAATTCTGCAAGTGAAGTCTTTGTGTGCAATGGAGCAAATTTTTTCAGGTTATTCTTGTGCCATAATGGTAGATGATTTACTGGTTGGAGGCAGTGGTGAAGTAGAGCATGACAGAAATCTTAAGACAGTTGTACACAGAGCAAGTAAAGTGAACTTAAACCTCAATCCTCTAAAGTGGAAATTCAGACTACCAGAAGTTACATACGTAGGTCATTTGTTTACTAGCATTGTTTGGACACCAGACCCGTCTAAGCAAGCAACCATTCTTAAGATGCCAGCACTGGATAATGTTGAAGCTCTACAATGTTTTTTTGGTATGGTCAACTATTTAGGCAAGTTTATAGCAGACTTCAGTGAGTTCACAGTGCCTTTGAGAGAGCTAACATGCAAAAATGTTACATGAGGGATAATTCAATAAACCTTTCATGGAGTGAATTTTCATGTAAGAACAGTGGTAAGGCTCAAAAATGGAATATGGCTGCCAAGCGATACAGGAAACAAGGCTTGGGGCGTCCATGAGCATCCTGCCACTATGTGGACTTGAGGTATCCACAGAATGCAAATCACCTCATCTGCCAGTAAAAAAAACATCCAAATGAGGTGATTTTGCGATCCAGGAAGCATAAAGGCATCTGTGTAGGTGCCGTGTTAGGCTGAAAAATGTACATAGTTACAAATTGTGTACTGGAGGATAAAAATTAAATAGGGGTTGTAAGAGGGCAAATAAAAGATTGTACAATGTTCAGTAGGCATGCAAATGGCCAAAACTAAGGCCAGGGATGTAAAAAAGTAATGCAATATATTAAAAATTAAACTTTTTTTAAGGCATATGCCACATGTAAGTGGTGCGCAGCGATGCACAAACATGCTATTTTGCAAAAATAAATAAAACTTGAAAAGTATAACATTTAAAGCTATTTTGATTTTACCCATTATAGTGGCCAGCATGCAGAGTCAAACAATGGCAGGTTATAGTGGTTGCTATGGACATAAGCTCTGGTGTAGTGCAGTATCCAGGGTATACGCAATTAGGTGTATGTAAATGAGGCAAGTTTATTGAATAGCAAAATGGGCCACTGTGCCTGCAGGTACTGTGTAAGGACTAGTACTGTGGTGGTGTAGGCAGAAGAGACAGCTAACATGAAAAGGGTGTGTGTCACAGTTTGTGTAAGCAGATTGGAGGTCAGTGGTTCCTGCTTGCGCTCAGCTAAGCAGGGGTATGTGTCTGAGGTTGCTAAGCTGTACTTAGCTGGTTAAAGAAAAGCTAAGCATGACCGTGTACAGGGAAGGGCCCTTTCTGCTCAGCAATGTTTACACTAGCTCCATGGGTTTGCATGGTGTGCTGCAGGACTAAGCAGTGGAAGAAATTAAAAAAAAAAGGGGGGGGATATAGCCTGGGAAAGCCAATCAAGCATAAATGACTGATAAGTCCTGTTCCACTGACACTGGCCCATTCAAAACCCTTAATAATACAGCTTGCAGGTGGAATGCATCATAGTCAGCCAATCATATAGGCTGCAACTGCAGCACACTAGTATAAAGTATGCATACACCCTTCAATCTGATTTTTCCCACATACTCTGCACCACTGGAGTACATGTGGGAATTTTAACAGACAAACTTATAGGGGGCTGCTGCTCTGCTACATCTGTATGCACTACAGGCTGAGGTCAGTAATGATGATTATGATGCCAAAAGGCAAAGACTATGGAGGAGAAGAATGTTCAGGCCCACGGTAACGTTTCAGGGATTACATGATCTGGAGATAGAATGCTACAGGGTGAACAGGGACATAGTACAGCAACTCACCAAGCTCTGCCGGCCTCACCTCAGACCCAGAGCCAACAGAGGGAAACCCATCCCAGTGGAAACAAAGGTATGTGTAGCCTTAAGAATACTAGCTATAGCTACTTTCCAAAGACTTACTGGGGACATCATGGGGATCTCACAGGCAGCTGCATCCAGAGTACTCCACCAGTTTCTGGATGTCCTGCTAATACATGCCAGTGAGCACATTTATTTCCCCAACACCCCTGAGGTGAGGACCAGCAATATGCTTCTCTCCCACCATGTAGCATACTACCCAGAAGTACTGGGTGCCATAGACTGCACTCATGTGCACATCAAAGCGTCACCCAGTGAGGAGGGTAGAGTCTATGTCAACCGCATCAGTGTGTGTGCTGGCAGCCATGGCAATTATCATGACTCCAGCATCTGGCATGCATCACAGCTGTACCAGGCATTTGCAAGGGTGGACATCCCATATGGCCATCTAGAGGGGGATGCTGGTTACACACTGGAACCGTGGATGATGACACCCATCAGAAATGCACACACACCAACTGAAGAATGCCATAATGAAGCACATGCAGAAACTAGGAACATCATAGAGCATGTGTCTGGGCTGCTCAAGTCATGGTTCCCCTGCCTTGACATATCTGGTGGAGCCCTGCAGTACTCTCCAGCCACATGTGCACACATGTTCATAGTATCTGCCATGCTAGACAATATGATCCTGTGGAAAGAGCTGCAGCAGGAACATCACAGGGAAGGGACACACAGCCCCCACCATTGCCAAGGTCCTCACAGAGTGGGACTCGGAGGATGAGGAACCCCCTCAGCCTGTCCCTGTAGGCAGACATAGGCATACCCAGTATGCCCTGGCCTTGACAAATAGGCAACACATAGCACATACACTGAAACCCTAGAGGCCCAGGGACTGATGACTCACAAACAAATGGATGCCAGCCACATCACACTACCTATATCTTACCATGCACAGGCTGTGTACTGCGTACATCCGACAGAGTCAGCTCTGAAGCACTGTCCTCTCAACTGCTGCTGGCACAAGGCAAGTCACTCTTCTTAACAATAAATGGAGTAGTACATTGTGGTAGCATATGTGTGGTACTGCTGCATGTATGCATGAGAATGGAGTGGGTTACTGGGTTAGTAGCATACAACGGACATCTATGTGGGACAACAGGAACTCTCTTCCAAACACTGGCTGCCCCCAATATGCAGTAGGCCCTAAGCCAGCAAAATCCTCTGCATTATGTGAGGGACTTGCAAACAGTGGGGTCATAGGACAAATGCATGGATGTCAATGTTGAGTCCCATACATACCTCTAAATGTCTTACAGCAAGAAATCTGTACAAAGCCATAAAGAAATGTGGTGCAAAGGCCCCAAAACAGGGACAAGTCTTGAATAATGAACACTTAAAAACCTATAGTAATGAAGCAACAACACTAATAACGCAGAAAAGCCAAATAAAATCCAAGATATTTAATGGATATAGAAGGTTTGGCATTTTCATTCCTACACTGGAACTTCCTCAGTTCTCAGTGTGTCAAGGCTTAAATATTGCTCTTACATAGAAAGTTGATAGAATAACAGGTGTTGCAGTAGCATGAATTATCTGAAGGGAAAGAAGTCTGAAACTCAAATGTCTGTCATTACTTTCTAACTTCAGTCTTAAATGATTTTACTATTATTTGCCACACAACCACAATTTTATGAAAAATGGATGCAAAATATGAGCCAAACATCTGGGACATTCTGTGAATATGTGTACAGTTGAGAGGTATGCCCCCTCCCCAACAAACCCATGTTCACATAGAACTGCAGTAATGGTTATGTTTGTAAGGTAATAGCAGACCACACATTCCCAGGGCTGTCACAATCAACTCAATAACTTGCTCCATTTCTACAATATGCAAGGGTCAATGTGCTATGTATGTTTGTGGTTAATAGTGTCAGGGAGTAGACAGCAGTTACTGATGGCTGTTGTGGCTTAATGGTCTAAGTACAGTACTGTGGTTGTGACGGTCCATGGTTCAAGTTGTACACACGGTCCAAAAGTCAATATTTGTTACTGCGGGAAAGCTGGAAAATGGAGGGATAGGGGGCTACATATATAGACAGTACACAGTGCCTAGTGGAACAGCAGGTTGTGACAAGTCAGTGTAGTGCCAGGATATAAAAGCTACCAGTTGTCAGTACTGACAAGTCAGTGGGCACCACCCATACCCCTGGAATGACAAGGTGTCACAGAATGTCCACACGTATGCCTCATACATCTGTTCTGCTTGTCACAACATTGCATTTGCCTGGCAAACTACTTGCAAACCAATAAAGGTTAATGTGAAAACATCAATGACAGACAGTTGAGATGTCATACCTATAAGTAAATGCAAGCTAATGCAAAACCGTTCTACCAACTGTCTATGTTTGGAAGAGCCTGCCCCCACGTCTGGCTGTTATATATGGACCTGTCCAGATGTCTGTCTGTAAGAGTTTGAGAGCTTTGGCCAACATGTAGCCTTATAATAGTGCAACACAAACCATCTAAGAACCATAGCAGATGTATGGTGAACCTGCTGCTCGGGTACAGTCAGAGGTGTGAAGTCTGTAACCCTGTGTGTGATGTTATAACTTCTACCCTACTCACAACATAACTACAAACACATAGCAGCAACTGTGGACAAAGGCTGTGACTGGACTACAGAAGGACAAAGAGACACACATAAGGGGAATCACTGGCCAGACAAACGTAGAATGTGCACACTAGAAAAAATTCTGCTGTAACAGTTCCCTGCAGTGCATGGAGTCAGTAAACAAATGTCTGTCAGTGATCCCTCACATTACTCTATACGGATCTGCCACTGGCATACCAGGAAATTACAGTGCTATGTTGAACATACCACACATATTATGGAAAACTCTGCTCAGTCCAATGCACTTTGTATCAACTCCAGGATATGACTCAGTTAATAAGGATAGCACAAAGCCAGGAGATCCCTCAACCAGTACATCACTGAGGTGCAGAACTGTTTACACAGGTTCATCAACCAATCAGCCATAGCACACAAAAATCCTGGATCGGACTACAGGTAGCTCTGGACTGGAGTCCATTGTTACTACTGAAGGTCATATTGGGCGTGCTCCTACACTTAGAGAATTACAGCCCATGTCTAAATATCTAAACCCACATCTGACTATTGAGCTGTGTTGTCCATATAGGCCTTTGCATACACACAGCTATGTACACCTTAACTGTCACCCTCATCTAGCTGTAGGTGACACATATAAGATATATCTGCACCTGATGAGTGTGATATATATAAAACATATACAAATATAAAAATTATAGACAGGCAGACACAGGGGAGAGAGACGGAGGAGAGAGAGTAACACTCTGAAAGGCATATGGTGAAGTCCTGCTGCAGTCATTTGCACAGCAATTGTAACCAGTGGCACATACAAGTACAAAGGTGAGCTCCACTGTGTAATAGTAGTGAGGTAGGGGGTTATAATCTCACATCACCTGCCTTGTGTGTGTGTTTCTGTATCTATTACGTTTACAGCAAAATACACACACCCAAGAGGCCTATGTCTGTGTAATGGTCACCCATTTTAGGGGCCTGATACTGCTGTCATCCACAACAGTGGCCCACATGTCAGCAGCTACTCATGTCATCCACCCCAACAGCAGTTTCAGACACTCTTCACATAAATAAGCTATGTGGCTCGCGTGATAAGTACATAGCACTATAGTGTAGACAAGTAGTGGTTCTAATCCCAACAATGGCAAGTTAGTCTGTGTGTTTTTGGATATCCTGTTGTGGCTGTCTGTATTTGCTGCCTATGAGTGTACAATGACAATACATTTTAAGGTCTGTTCCACCCTAACACACCACTGCACTACTGTACTGCGCCTGTACATGTCATCCACCTTAGAAACAACATTGGACACTCTTCAGCCATATGAGCTCTGTGACGCATGCGAGAAGTACACAGCACTATAATACATACAGCTAGATAGGGAGGAGTTCTAATCTCAGCACTGGCAAATGTGTGTGTGTGTTTGTAGGTTAAACCATTTTGAAGCCTGTTCCACCCTGTAAACCACACATTGCCCTACTTTACATGGCCTGCTGGTGTCATCCACCTTTGATACAGCATTGGACACTTTTCAGGCATATAAGCTCCATGGCGCACCCGATAAATATGTAGCACTATAGTACAATAAACTAGATAAGGGTTCTAATCTCAAGACTGCCAACTGTGTGTGTGTGAAGCATATCCCCTGTGGTTGTGTGTGTGTGTGGGTTGGTTATACCATTTTGAGGCCTGCTACACCTTCCTGACACCCCATTGTATTAACTGACAGGGCCTGTTAATGTCATCAACTTTAGATACCCCACTGGACACTTTGCAGGCATATAAGCTCTTTAGCACACATGATAATTACATAGCACTATAGTACAATAAACTAGATAGGTAGGGGTTCTAATCTCAAGACTACCAACAACTGTGTGTGTTGGTTATAGGTTGGTACTAGGCTGTTAGCCCTAGGGCCTATACAGTCCTAGCCATAGCAATTCCCTGGCTATTTCTTCCCAGAATATTTACTTCCCTGGTCCAAGTCTAGCAGGGTGACTGATGTGATCCCCAGGGTGAATTTCCTATCTCTCATCCAGTCATCAAGGTTCCTTTTGAAGAGGGCCAAAGAGGCACTCAGCTTGACATGTATAGGCAGTCTAGTCCAGAGCATGGGAAGTCTCTGGGTCAGGAACCTATCCCTCCAGCTTGTTTTGTTCATTGTGATGACAAGGATTAGATCACTGGAGCATGTGGCTCTGAGGGTTTGGGATTTCTTTAAGTGTAGCAAGTCCAACAGCACTGGGTTTGACATAGCCTTGTATGTTAAGCAGAGATCACCTCTGAGTAGGCGATATGCGATAGAGTATAGCCGAAGTTTTTTTAGACTATCAGCATAGGGCATCTGCTTTAGGCCTGTGATTCTTTTAGTGAGGTATTTCTGTGACCTTTCCAGTTGTTGCATATGTCCTGTGAGGTACATTCCAAATGGGGCATTGTACTATGTAATGGGTCTAATGAGGGATGAGTACAGTGGGACAATGACCTCCTTTTTTCTGAATGAAAAGCTCTTAGTGATGAGGTGTGCCACATAGAAGGATTTCCTGACTGTTGTGGCTATGTGGTTATCAAAGGTAAGACCACTGTCCACCTGTGTCCCCCTAAGTCCCTTATCACATTTTCGGTGTTTAGTGTACTGCCACTTATGTGGTAATTCATGGGTACATGGTTTTCCCAGAGGGGATAACTATATATTTCTTGGCATTGAGCTTGAGGCCATGGCTCTGGCACCAAGCATCTCTTTCTGTAAGGCCCTTTTGTAGAATATCCACATCATTTGGGGATTCAATAATGGCTCCCAGTTTGCAGTCATCTGCAACCTTTGTTAGCCAGAGTCCCTTAGTGCTGGCCTGTACTTCTGAGACATAGATGCCAAACAAGAGCGGTCGCAGGACTGAACCCTGAGGTACTCCACTTGTCTGGAGCTGGACTTTGAGAAGGCTACTTTTACAATGTGGGTTCTGTCAGTAAGCCAGGTGGCAACCCATCAAGCGACGTAGGGATTAATGCCCAGCTTAGTAAGTTTATCTATGATTCCAGAGTGGGGGATGGTGTCAAAGTCCTTGGTTCCAGAGTGGAGGATGGTGTCAAAGTCCTTGGCGAGGTCCAGATAGGCAGTGTGGACCGCCTTACCCTCGTCCACGGTTCTGGAGACTGATTCGAAGAAGTCAATCAGGTTGAGGAGATGAGATCAGCCCTTTATGAAACCAAAGTGGGTGGGGTCCAGTGTTTGGAGGTTACCAATGTCTTTGTTTATAACAAAGTCGTCAGACTGATGGGACAATAGTTCCCGGGATCCAAGGTGGATCCCCTCTTTTGGGGTGGGATAACTGTAGCTGGGCTGGGCACCACTCATTAGGCACAAAGCCTGAGTTCAGGCTATGATTAAACATCACACTTAGGTGAGGTACCAGTTCATGTAGTAAACAGCTTGGGATGTTGTCTGGTCCCATGGATGCTGTATTAGCTTTGGAGAGTGTGTTTTTACCTGTGTGTCTGTGATTACTGCAATTTGGCAATCTTTTGATATTGAGATGGGCCCTTTAGGGGGGTGAGAGGGTGGTTGATGGCACTGAATCGATCTGTCAGGATATTGGCGATATCCTTGGGATCAGTATATTTAATGCCATTCTGTTGTAGCTCAAAGCAGATCTGAGCATTGCCATTTAGATTCTTGATATAACTCTAGAATGCCTTGTGGTTGTCCTTGGAATCTTTGACTATTTTATTTTCATAACTAGTATAATTTTGTGGCCTGTTCCACCCTCCTGACACCCCCACTGTATTAACTGACAGGGCCTGTTGATGTCATCAACCTTAGATACAGGAGTGGACACTTTGCAGGCATATAAGCTCCGTGCCGCATGCGATAACTATGTCACACTATAGTACAGTAAACTAGATAGGTAGGGGTTCTAATCACAAGACTGCCAACTGTGTGTGTGTGAAGCATATCCCCTGTGGTTGTGGTTTGGTTATATCATTTTGAGGCCAGTTCTGTCCTCATGACACCCCCACTGCATTAATTGACAGGGCCTGTTGATGTCATCAACCTTAGATGCCCTGTTTCACACACTGCATGTATACAGTTTTGCAGAATGTCCAGATGATTGGCTCATATATTTAGTCTGTATGTCATAAATGTATGGTTTCCTAGCCAATAATTGGCAAAGCATTAAGAGCTGAAGTCAGACAATAATGACAGACATCTGAGTGTCAGACTTCACACCCTTCACAAAAGTAATGGTAATACTAAACTGGTCCCTCTATCAGTTATCTATGTTTGTAAGAGCAATATGTACACCTTGTCCCTATTTTTGGGCCTGTATCACCCCATTATTGAAGGCTTTGTCCACATGTATTGTTCTAACAGGTTGAGAGGTATGTCCCAGGCATATCAGTTCCATGGCATATGCATTAAGGACATAGTACTCTACTACATACAACTAGATAGGTAGGTATTGTAATCTCAATACCAGCGAATGTGTGTGTCTGTGTATGCATATCCTCTGTAGCAGCATGGCTGGCTTGCATATGTGTGTGTGTGCATGTGTGTGTAATGCCTATACCACTTTGTGTGCCTGTGCCACCCTGTTAACTCCAGAATAGTAGTGGCAGACACTGCAAAACTGTACAAACTCTGTGGTATGTATATTGCCCTATCTTGTATAGAATTAGTCAGGTAGGTGATCTACTATCAACAAGGGCAGTTCATGAGTGTGTACATATGTATATCCCCTTGTAACAGTGTGCCTGTGTTATAGCCACAAACATACCTCTCGACCCCTTACAGAAAGACATCTGGAGAAAGCATAAAGAAAAGTAGGACAAAGCCAACATATTAGGGTCAATCTTTAAATATTGCTCTGACATACATAGGAGATAGCATAACAGGGTGTGTATTTGCATGCATTTTCTGAAGGGTATGAAGTCTGACAGGCAAATATCTGTTAGCATTGTGTAATGTCAGTCTTTAATGAAGTCATACAACTTTGCAAGAAAACCACAATGTTATGCCAAATGGAACAGAAATATGTGGCAAACAGCAGGACATTCTGAAGACATCTGTAGAGGTGGGGGTTATGGCCACCACCTGTACCACCCTGCAGGTTGCAGTCCATGTGTAGCCAGGTGTGACCTGTGACAATGACACAAACAATACAATGGTCCCCAGAGTGTAGGACAACAAACATCTTATAAGGTTGTCTACTACCTGCATAAAGCAGTTACTTTACATCAGAAGCACTTTAATGATATGAGAAATAGCATAACCTATGGTGATGTGATACAAAGAAGCATTCATATTGGCAAACAAAAGGGAGTCCTGTCTGATGCACTTGCCATGGGTTATGGTATGTCCTGCCAAATGTTACACTACTACAAGACATGTTCCACATTCGATAAGGTGGTAACCCTACCCTGCGATGCCTATGTGTGTGGAATATTTAGACATGTGTACTCCCTGTGAGTAGCTTCTGCCCACAATGACCCGCATGTATAAAGGCATGAATGCAAACTGCCACCTCCTACATATGTAGGTACTGCCTAAAGCTGTGGCAACTATGAGTAGTATGCTGTCATTGACCACAAACCGTTGTTAACACACTGCAGTGGGGGTCATACAGTGGGTATGCAATGCTGGGCAGGTCCTGGCCTCCAGCTGAATGCAGAAAACAGTACCATTGTTCCATATGGCGAGGACATGGACCCACTATTTCCCACATCAATGACAACCCCATAAACGCACAAACTGCGCTGACAGACCTGGCTACTCAGGTTGATAACACTGTTGCAGTCACACATGAAGCAGTGGTAGTGGTCAGAAAAGGCTTGGACATGGTTCACCACATAAGTAAAGGGACTGCATCCAGACAAAATGTGAACATTACCTCTGTATAGTCCTCAGTCAGTACAACACATTAGCAGCATGACTGGTCTGGTATGTACCTATGCAGACATCTGCACCAAATAGTAAGGCTATGTTAACAGTCACAAAGGTTATCCATGGGCTTCAACACCTGTGCCATGCAGACATCCTTGAATCAGTAATGTCCCACATGGTACTTGACAGGTTGTTTACAGGTGGCCTGTGGCATGCCTAGGTGGCAATGTTCTGCTCAGCCCTTCAACAGCTGCCCCATATATGTCAGTATAACTGTGTGTACAAGACAGGTTTGAATCACATATGACACAGCAAAAAAAAAAAAAAAAAACCGCTGGAGATACAGGTTTGTCTCCCAATGGCTGCCCTGTGTCAGGAAGGCACTCCTCAAAAAAAGAGCATCTGTCCCAGGGGTCCAAAGTTTGTCAAGCAATGGTAGGGGCAACAGGTTAAGGACTGACAATGTCTCACCCCACCATCTATCCACTACATCAGCAAAATGACGTAAGGTTTCACCAATGCTGTGGAGGGTGTCATGCATGCCAGGCAGTGTTGCATCCATGACCTTGAGCATCCTTCTGGTGTACTGTTCACAACGTGCCTGTGCCTCCATGACGGATCGACACATGCGTCGGGTGACGTGCTGTGACACCTCTGACAGGGGCTGGATGGTCAGCAGTTCTCCTTCGAGCACCCCTGTCAATCTGCCTGTGTGGGACCGCAACAGCTCTCCTGCTATGGCTAGTGTCTACAGTCCCTGATGCCATAGTTTCCACACTACCCTGTTCAATGCCACCACCTTCTGACTGCCCAATATCTGTGGGTGCTGGGTAGGGTGGGCATACTGACTGTGTCCAGGGACACTGGGGGTGGAAGTGGGATATCAACCAATGGAACAGATTCAGCCCCCAACACCACCACCTGTGCCTCATAATGGCCACCATCATCAGAGCTCGATGAGACACTGACATCAGGTTGTGAGGGGGACACACTCCAACACCTGTGGTCACCTGTGAGGGGAAGACAACCTGACTATATTAATTCCTGCACTATAATGTTTGCTGATCCACACATACACGTGAGGTGTCACAAAGGCATTATACAGACCACACCTTCTGACTGATGCCATGCACAGCACATAAACCACAACAGACACACTCTGACCAGGCCCTTAACAACATGCAGTGCAGCTACGTCCAGTTAATGTTGCTAGAACTACACCTGTGAGATATGTGACAAGTCAGAGTATGTTCTGGACCTTCTCCTAACACACAGTGCACCTGTGTGCACAACAGTAATACCTAATACAGAGTGCACCTGTGTGCAAAATAGTAATACACCCCTGTATAGCACAGTGGCTATACCTATAATATGTTACAGCTCCTGCAAATATGCTACTGTGATTACCAATGTGATGCACTGCAGTGAACCCCACCACAGCTTAACATGCACATATTGCAATCTGGCTACACTTAACAGTGGTGTCCACAGCAAAACGGCAGCCCTTAACATGCCTAGGGTATAGGTGAGCCATAACATGACAGTTCCACACTCACTGGCTATATGCTGATGTTCCCCAGCCACACCCAAAGTGCCTGTGGAGTTGTGGGGGAGAGGTATTGTCAGCACACATACATATAGCAATGGTACAGGATAATATGTGCATGTATCAACCTGTACAGTATAAGCTGTGATACTACCCAAATTGCTGACATTCACAATATATGTGTATGTGTGCATTACAAAACCCCAACCACAAATGCAGATTGACCTGACATATGCGTATAAATATGCAGAGGCTGCCAGTATGAAGGCTACAGTATTAATGTGATGACCACTGGAGACTTAAGTGGACGCTCCTCAGCTGTGGACTCTGTGCCACCCACCTCCACAACATATGTACTGATGGTTTCCTGTGAGCTTGTGGCTGATGCCAGGTTTGCCAGGAACTCTTCTGTGGCTGACAGTGCTGGTTGTGTAGCAGGCCCTCCCCCTGTGCCAGCATGGTCCTTGGCCACAGCTGCAGCCCTTTGCTGTGCATGGTGTATGAGATCAGTAGCACAGTGATCCTGTCCTCATGGTCCACAATATTCACTGTTGCTACCAAGTCTGCCCACAGAGCATTGTTGCTGGTTATGGCAGATTCTTGACAACAGACCTGGTGATGGATTCTCAGGGCATCAAAAATTGCAGCGGCCTCAGCTTCTATACATCCCACCTGAAAGACATGAACAGGGGAACACATCACAGGACTGCATACATTGCTCAACATTATGTGCAGACCCTGCGCATCCACTTTTGCCAGCACTATCCACTGCTAACCTCCCATCAAACTCCCACCATCTATCAGCACATTATGTCTGTGGGTATCGGCAATATTACATGTGTTGCCATCCTGATGTTTCATGCTACTTTGCTGCATGTGTTATGAGGTGTTGCACTGCATATAGCTGTTGCACCTATTACAGCTTGTTCATAGGCTGTCTGCATGGACTACTTTGGTGTCAGCCTCCTACTGTAGTAGTACTCACCTGGTCTGTAGGCCCATCCCTCAGGTCTCCCTGGCCTTCCTCCCTCAGAATCTGATCTGTATGGCAGGTCAATGTCCTAACATTTCCTCAGTCAGTGTGGCTGCTATTGATGTCCTGACACAGTGCAGCACCTGCCTCATGTACACAGATGGACAGCCATCGACAGACACCAAAGAACACACTGTGTGAGAGATGCAGTGACTGTAGGAACCTGCAGTCAAGGCTGTGTATCTGTCCCCAAACAGGTTGTCAACACAATCAGTACACCTCACACACCACCCACACCTACACAACACACACAAACATCTGAGTGGTCCTCAACATACACATCCACAAACAAAGGGGATCTCTGAGGCAAAGCCACACATGAACACCACAGCCATACATGGCACATACCACACATGGCGGAAACCCGCATCTCACAGTCATGCAGGACTGAGCTCATGTCAAACATGTTACACGTAGGGGACTCCAGTGGAGAGACACTGTTGTGTCTCTGACCTGGCTGGGTATGTGGATGGACAGTTATTTTTTTGTCAGTTGACAAACTTAGCCATATTGCATACGCACTACTGCCTGTCACCAACAGGTACTGTAATGGGTTTGTCACTGTACATGTTGGTGTGCCTGACCTGACATGTACGTCCCTGGACTATATGCCTTGAGATGTGAGTGAACACACTGGTTATGTGTCCCAGGAAGGTATGTCCATAGCCTTACCTAACATTATGCTGTCACCCAGATGGATGCTGCAATACAAACAGGGAATGATTGCCCTTAACATGTGATATTCCAGGGGTTCCAGTACCTATGAGTCTGGGATGATATGGTACACAGACCACGGTGCTCTGCGAGAGATGGTCTCCATTTGTCTTCACTGGTCTTCAAGCATCTGGCAGTGGTTCCTGCCAGCCCCATTAATAATATTGGTGAGGTTATCACGACCAACATACAAATGTCAGTACAGCACACATCGAAGGCCATGCTGCTAAATGCTAGAGGTGTACACGTAACTTTGCTCTCAATGCAAGTAGTCTTACCTGGGAACATCAGACATCTTTGCACTCCCACAGAGCAAGGTTCAAAGCTGCAGACAGCACCCCAGCCTTAAATGGTCAACCATCCTATCATACATGCAAAAGGCAAAGTGTAGCCAGTAATGATATGGGACATGGGGGATTTCGTACATATGAGACACACACGCTGTACAGGCAGTAAGATGCACAGAGGACACTGCAGGGGCAGTTCACCATTGCCAACAAAAACCTATGCAAATCACAGCTAGGTACTGACCACCACATGTGACCAGGAAGCCCATTCTGCCTATATGGACCTCATCAACTGTATGAGGAGTCAAAGCTTGTACCCTAATCCTGGGTCAGTTGAATGACACTAACATACAGTGTACCCATGCCAGCACACAAATGGCCAGGAAGCCATCAACAGTGGATATACAAACACCTTGGTGCGGCCAAGGCCCACACCCACATGAGGTGAAGGTGTATTGCAGTTGACATCACGAGTTACCACTGCAGCATCCCTAAAGTGTCATCCTCCATGGCAAAGCAACCATCATGCAGTCACGTTTGCAGTCACCATCTCCCACAATACCCAACTAGCTAGGTTCAGCCATACATACACCTCCTACATGGGCTAAAGCCTCACAGCCCCATCCCCTCCTTAAGGACTGGCACCAATATCCACACATACAACCGCTATATGTGCATTTGTATACATGCATGTAGTCAGATATACCTGACAGGTCTACATCATCCTCTGCTAGGATATGTACACCTGTCTGGTGGACATGTGCAATACATACTGTCCATAACATGGATGATATACTGCTGTCTGAGACAGTGTAGGGGTAGGTGCCCATTCAGGGGCAATGTCTCCTTAGCATGTACATGAGAATGGGATCAGTCCTGCAAACCTGCACAACAAACACAGTGCTTACATTGTCTACATCCAATACAGACAGTCAATTCCCCTACTGCACATGTGTCTGTAACAGCACAGGTAGTGGCTGCTCACTTGTGGTATAGCATACTGGATACCTGACAGAGTTTGTGTAGGCTTCACCTCCTATGTTCCACATCAGTATATCAGGATATGCACAGTAGCTCCCCCGTCTCCACTGCCATGTGATAGTCATGGTATACATCTGCTTATCACATCACCAGGATGCATCCTACCCAACCCCAAGCAAAACCTGCAACACCATGAGGAACCATACTGAAGGGAGGACTGCGTACCCCCTTTGTCCCATCCATCTGATGGACGACCACTGTCACCCCTTTACACTAAGGTAGGGCGTCCCCCACTCAGTTACATGATGGACCCAGCAGCCTAACTAGGCTATTCTGCAAGCCCATAGCATAGTTTCAAGTCAACCTCAATAACAGGGACATGTGCGACCTGGCCACACTCCATTACGCACACTTAGGCTTTGTCAAGAAAGGGCTCATGTCTGCTACAATCAAGTGACCTCTATGACACAGTGACCAAAGCCGTGGACAGGGGGTGACAGTGCAAAATGCCCACCTTGACCTGGACAAACTATGTGATAGTATAACCCATGTGGCCATTATGGATATAACACTCCCAAGTCTGCATCACACCATATGCTAGCGGTGCACTGATATGACCCACTTATTCCACATAGGAAAATGCACTGCAAGCAGCTGACCCATAAGTAGGTGTGAAACCTGTTGTTCCATGTTTGGACCTCTTCTGTGTGATGTACACATCTGAGGTGCATGTAACAGCCATTAGCCTATGTCCGACCATGTCTGCGGATGACTGCATACTGTGTGCCATCACCGGATTCCCTAGTGATGTAAACATCTGCCTAGGAGGGTCTCACACAAATACATGACCGTTGCCAGACACATGGCCTCAGGCCGCATAGCAGGACATGCAGTGTGAACCCCTTTGGGGAGAGGGACGTCCCAACATATCCGAGTACGAACATCCTAGGTACGCAGTTGTGAGGGTCCTGTGGACACAAGTGTTTGGCAACATGACATTTCAACACAATGTTGCTTCCATTGTAAGATAAACCTTCTACATGGCCCATGTCATACATAAGGGTATGTCATCATGGGACATGAGGTATAAACATACCCACATTCCCCACAATGAGGACCATTAATGTGTATATTTCCCTGTTTGTCATACACATCATACAGCACATGCAGCAGCTGGGGACATTACAGAGTTTCCCCACCAGGGAATACCAGGGCATCAAACATCTACCACACAACAATAGGCTATAAGGCCAACCCTCTGCTCAGTTTCATACATAATCATTATGGGTAACCTCAGTATGGCATGCAAGGCACTGTTGGACTCCACATTGCTGGGACTGTTGCATGAGTGCAAGTTGTGCTCCCTCAACACACACACACACAAAACCTGGTGTGTGACAAGAAGTGGGCTTGTTGGCAGCTCAGATGTGTGTCCCACACAATCAGGCTGCAGTGGAACTGACACCATGTCCACATCAGGCAGGGTAGCTATTAACACCTTTGCAGGCATAGCCGGAATAACTGGATGGTTAACTGCACATACATCCTTGGGAAACCACCTGTGTCCCTGTTGGACAGGGGCATCAGATGCTGCCTTGCATACACATGGGCTAACATCTGGCATAGGCATATGGATGCTCAGGGCCTATAGCCTAGTAACCTCATATGGTAACAGGACTACCAGTGTCCACACCCATCACTGTCATAGACTGCTGGGTGTCCCATATGGGCAACGTTACTGTACCATGTCATCCAGTCTACATCCGAAAAATAGGTGAGTGGTACTACAAGTGCATGTGAATGTTCCAGCAACATCTGTGCTACACAATAACTGAGAGCAGTGCATATGTGGTGCAGGGTGCCCTCCTCATAGCTGTCTGACATCTGCAGTACCAAGATGTTTGTGAAATGTGTACATGTGCCTAACAGATGTAGACTCCCTCCCAGACAAATGTGTATTTCTGGACACCAGTTGGACAATACGTGATGGCTGTCCTCAGAATCTGGGGAATGTATCTGTGACATGGCAGACCCCTGGGAACATAGTAATGGTACTTGAATATCTGGTACTATATGCATTCCCTTACACTGTATGCTCAATATGTATGCACTGCTGCTAAGCCAGAGCCAGTGTCCCCCCACTACTAGTACCTATACCTATAACCTGCTGCAGGGGGTCACCAGGTATGCTAGCTATAGATGTCAGGCAATCAGATACAGGTGTGGAGTACACGGTGACCTAGCCAGAGTACATCATGAATGGTCAGGGACATCTGGACAATCTTTGAATTAAGCCTGTATGACATTCACAGACTGATAGCGGCTCACTGACAGTACAAGATGTGATATGCCAGCTGTATCCAGCAGTACTTACTGTTAGTACTGTACAACAGACAATAAAAGTAGCAGTCATATGTGAGCTGATCATTACTGGGGTGATTCAGGTGCCAGAGGTGTGATCTATGTCACTGCAGACAGAGCCATAAGGGATGGCCGTAGGTGCTGGACTGCAGACTAACAGCAACATGTCAGTCCAGGCAATGTTTTTGAGACCTGCTGTTTAACTTCTTATTTCCCATGACTGCATCCCCCATCTGCATTCCATTACATGCTTCATTCAATGACATACCTGGTATAGTGCTGTACTCCTTTGAGAGAAGAAATCCAGTTGTAGTATCCTAGAGAATCGCAGTCTGTCTTCATGAATAAAGTGTCAGACATGTTTACCATAGGCAGCAGCTTGCCTTTTGCAGGTAATGCTCATGAACAGGTGATTGCCTGTGCACCAGTCTGTGACTCCCACTTGCTAACTGCATTCAGAACAGCTGGGTTGCCTTTCCTTAGCCAATGGTACAACAATACAGTGCAATAATTAAGGCCTTCATGTAGGCCTTGCCCATTTTCCAGGGCTGTGAGGAGGACATTATCGAGGTGTGGAAGCTACAGCATCACATATGGTAGGTAGATATACTGTCCATTGTTTGGATTGATGTGTTATGTGCACAGTTTTGCATACTGTGTATGGCCATTGTTAACAGACTTTCAGATTCTTTAGCAGTGTACTGTTGAACAATGTGTGTTGGGGTCAGTAAGGAGACAAGCAGATGTGAATGTCATACATCCTTTTTATCTGAATGTGCATGCTGCTATAGTTGATGCTGTTCTATCAGCTGTGTATGGTTGTAGGGGGAGACTGTGACACATGTCCCTTTCACATGAGCACCCCTCAAGCCCTTGATGTATGGGTGTCATGTAGATACTTTGTTCTAGGTGTCTGGGAGGTATGTTAGTTCTGTAGCAGGTAGCTGGGCATACTGCTGCATTCTGATCAGGAGTCAGACTAGGGATTGTGAAGACATAGGGGGACAGCAAGCGGTTACTGTCAGTGAGGGAGCGGTGTCAGCTGTTATGTCACAGCATGGCCTGGCTGAGGGTACCCATAACAGTCCAGGTGAAGCATGTGCCTCTGGTACATATGTTACATAACAGTACCATCCAAAGAGTGTTAGATGACATTTAGAACACATTTTATTAATTGTGAAATGTTTCCCACCCTGTAGGCCTTTAAAGTGCTACTGCGGGTGACATTGGCTGCGGTGAGAGCAACCAGTTTTGCTTGACATTGCATGGCTCAGTTATTCCTATGCTGCATTGACATGCATGTAGTTGTGCCACAGACTGGGCTGTGGGCGCCCAGATGTGACACATCCTAAGAATGTAACAGATAGATGATACCCAATATAGTAATAATATATATTAATAATAATGTATAATATATGACATAATATATTATCATATATAATAATATGTTATATATTACTAATAATATATTATTGCAGGTGTATTTGTAAGACGTGCATGCATACAGTGTGTTACACCTGATTGGCATGGACATGTGTGTTTAGATGCGTATGACACTGAGCTGTCTGTCATGGTTTGTAACCCCAATCTGCACTGCATTGCCAGTATATCAGCACACAGAATAGGTTTTATGACAACTCTGACATATGTAGGGGGCACAACTGTGTTGGGAATCAGAGGACCAAGTGTCCCAGATGGAAACAGTGGGACTGAGGTCCCCACCCATGGGCAGTCACCACTGCCCCTTCATGGCCTCAAAGGTGGCTGTGGTGGGGGCTGGGCACTGGGGCCAGACTGCCCCTCAAGGTTCGCCAGTCTGCCCTCTATCTGGCACAGGGGGTCATCCAAATCCCGCTGGATGACCCTGCGTACCATAGTGTGGAACTGGTGTCAGGTGACAGGGTACCCTCCACGTCCACACCCAGGGGGTTGATGGGCCCCGTCCCCTGAGGTTTTTCCACCTGAGGATGGTGCAAGACCAGCGGAGGAGACAGCTCGAATGTGGGTCCCAGATGTGCTGGGATCTGGTGCCATGGCCAGATGAGGCTGGTCAGGCGGATCCAATGGGATCGGCCTACCTAAACTTGCTATGGTGTTGAGGTTTGCCAAAGTGTATTTGTTAGTCATGAACAAAACATTTCAACATTAGTTATAACAGCATGCATGGGTGTTCCAGTTAACTCAGAACAATAGAATTGAAAAAAATTGCATAGCAAATGGAACACATGCATAAATGGAATAACACACATTATTGTAACAGCATGCCATTAACAGTTACAGCAACGGGCCAACAACAGTGGAATTTCAACAAGGTATGTTAGTATGCAACCACTGAAATATATGAACAATAATACAACACAAGTCCCAACATTAGGTTTTGAGAACATACCCGTAGTATATGAATAATTAGTGATCTAGATAAGGGGTGGGGGGGAGAGAAAAACATTCCATTAACAAATGTATAGGCTATATTTTTCACAACAGTACTGCTCAATACACTACCAGGTCTGCCCTATAGCTTTTGTAGCACATACATATCTGTTAAGCTGTTGATCTGGAATGGTATGGGCCAAGCTGTGAGAACTATAGGTACATAACTAGAGGGAACTCGTACATGTCAGGGTTATATATATAATTAACAAGGTGTACTCTGCACTGATGTTGTGTGAGTATGCTACTGGCATACTTCAACTGGATTTATATATGTGTCCAAGGTTATTGGCAACAGTGATCACTAGCCATAACAGGTGACACTTGAGAGACATGCATCGGGAAGAGTGCATGGTGTATATACCTATCCTGCTGTCATTTGTAGGCATGAGGTTGGACATTAGTACATCTGTACAGTTTATTACTATACCCTTCATACAGCTAATACAAACATTTCTTTACCTGTAAGCCCTGTGGAGAAAATATCTGTCAATACTACATGACTGTTTCTACAAACAGTCAGGACTAATTGTCTGCAACTATAAATACATCTTAGTACCAGTCCTTGGATTCAAACCATGATCTGTGTGTGCAAAAATGAACATATCTATTTCTTATCACACTGAGCTACTGGGCCACTGCTTAACTGATTTGTGCCTAAAACTCACTTGGTTACAAAGTCTGACCTTGTAATATAAGTACAGTGTCACAGAAAACTGTAGTGACAGTTGAACATACATGCATGACAGAGATAGTTAGTGAACTGTGTATCAATACTTTGAATGCAGGTATACACATTTAACCCCTAGTGGATGTGAATATGTGTGATCTGTACAGACCATAGCTGGGTTGCATACCTGACCCATATACATTTGCACATTGTATATTTGCAGTCTCTACCTATTACAGTCTCATACTTGCCTGCATCAGCATACCTACATTCAGGAATACATATACCTGAAATGCAAAGGTTAACACAAGACAATCCTGAAGAGAACACACTACAATACATTACTACTCAAGGTTTAGATCTTAGTCCAGAACATATATCAAATTTTACTGTAGCTTGTTTTACAGCTCCACATCTAGACTTTAGCATAACTATTCTTTGTCAGGCAAACCTCACTCAGTTCATGGTGTCATAGCCATATTTGTTGTGAAGCACCTATACAATTGTATTTCTTCAACAATGGACCAGAATAAACACAATTGGTGGAAATAACTGTATTGAGGGTGACATGACACAGTGGTTTATTACATTCAAAATTATGACTTCAGTTGTACTGCATATCCTGTAGACAATGACTGAATGAAGGATTTACTAAATGACACAGACAAATATTCACGAGCTTTTATCAATGAGGTCAATTTAGCAAATTCAAAGGTTAAACTATTACTTTATGATTTATTACTTGAGGGGTCCATTGAGAAAGATACCTACAATTTTCTTTTAAGTTCACAGCCAAGGGTTCCATCAGTCTTTGGAATTCCAAAGGTACATAAGGACCCAAACAATCCGCCACTTAGGCTTATTGTGGCATCTGAGGGTTCAGTTACATCCTCTTTAGCTAAATTTGTGGATGAAAAATTTAAAAAGTTGTCATACGATAGCCCACTAGTTCTGAAAGACTCATGGAATTTTCTCAGATGTGTCAAACCAGAATTACACTCTGCAGACTTGACTTTTATTACTCTTGATGTTGTTGATCTGTTTGGATCAATCCCCCATGACATAGGGCTTCAGTGGTTTGAAGATATCATGAGAGATAGTAAAATGTTCACGTCGAATGACTTTAGGAATTGTTTAACTTTTATGGATGTCATTCTTCAGAACAACTTCATGTTTTTCCAGGGGGAATTTTTTCAACAAAAAAGAGGGGTAGCAATGGGGGCCAAATGTGCCCCCACATATGCAAATTTAGTTTTGTCAAGATGGGAACAACTTTACATTTTAAACTGTCCTTTCACAGGCTATTAGTCCTTATACAAAAGATTCTTGGACGACATAGTGATTTTCTGGACAGACACTCATGAGAAATTTATGGAGTTTTTGCATTATATTAAAAATACCACAAACTTTTTGGATTTTACTCATACTTATAATACTGATAATCTTACTTATTTTGATGTTAACATTAAGAAAGAATCAGGTGGTTTTGCATCAAGCATCCATCGAAAGGAAACATTTTCCAACTCTTATCTACATTTTCAGAGTAGTCACCCTTATTTTCAGAAAAAGAACTTGGTTAAAGGACAGTTGGTCAGGGTGAGTAGGATGACATCTGGTGAAGAAGATTTTACAACTGAGTGTGTAAAATTAATGGATATGTTTAGCAAACGTGGTTACCTAAATTCTTTACTACAAGAAACAACAGAGTCAGTGGTTTTGGAAAGGAAAAACAGGTTTGCTCCCATTCTTGGAAACTCTATTCAAGAGCTTACTAAAGTCAACACTCACACCCAAGAAGAGAATACATGGGATGACGCATACATTATGGATTTTTCTGGAGATGCAGGAGCAATGAAACAGATTATAACTAGAGAATGGAACAGGTTTACAGAGATTTCTGACCTTGAGACACCTAAAAATAAAAATCTGACATTTATTTTCCGTAAAGATGTAAATTTTAAACAATTTTTTGAGTTTGGGAAAGCAAACACTTCTTCAAAAAGACCAGGTACTTTTAAATGTGGTAGTTGTCCACAATGCCCTTTAATACACAATAGGGGTAGTATTCTAGTTACATCAAGAAATAGGGAGATTACCAGCAAATGTTTTTCCAACTGTAATACCAATGGTGTGGTATATATTGCTACTTGTAAGGTTTGTACTTCATTTTACATAGGCAAAACGGAGAGAAAATTAAGAAATCGTATTTATGAACACAGTTATGAAATTAGGAAGCAAAATAATAAAAATGCCCTTTACAGACACACTTTGATTTGTCCGCAAGCAATTTTTCTTTTTTATGTTTTGGAAATAGTACCCAAGGAATTGAGAGGGGGTATGTGGGAGGCAAAACTCGAATATAGGGAGTTATTTTGGCAGATTATTTTAGATTCCACAAAACCCCCAGGTTTAAATGATATGATTTCCATTACTTCAGTTTTGAAGGAAATAAAGTGCTTGTGCTTATTTAAGGAGTTTGGTTTTTGACCTTCATCTGGGCACTCATGCAAGTCCTGTTTTTTGGTTCTAAAAACAACAAAGCAATAAAAGCCCAATTATTCAGAAAGCGTTCTTTCCAGAAGTCCAGTTGTGACAAATCAAGCAGATTTCTTTATCCACTGAAAGAAGAAGAGACATTGAGGATACAAACAGTGAAAGATTTTGACCAGCTTGATCAGGTAACAAGTATATGTGCAGAGCAGAGATCCTATTTTGTGAAATCAGAGGGTGTGGAGTACAGGAAAAATTGCAGACATCTTCCTATATCAGAACCATTATCGCAGCATTGTTCCTGTGATACAGACTCTAGATCTCAGAGCAATCCAGACAATGTTCCTCAGCAGAAACAATCCCAGTTGCTAAACCTAACTCTAATCTCTATGTTATATGACTTGATTGCATATGCAGACCTAGGGTGAAATAAGCAGCAACTTGGACGTGATTGTATATATGTATCTAGTTCTGTATAACTGCAAGACAAAAAAGTATCTGTATCAACTGCATGTCATTTAATGTCGTCAATATTGCATGACTCATTTCTCAAAGAGGGAGGATATAGAATAACATGTGTGTTGTACCTTTATTTCCAAGGACTGAACATACATATAAATAGCAAGCACGTGCTAGCTTCAGTGCCATTTTGAGAAGTGCAACCAGAGTGTGAACATGTATACAAATAAGCTGACATACACATATAAGTTACAGTTACTTAGCCTCATTTCTTATGTGTTTTGTATATAATAAAGCTGCTTGAACAAGAACCCACAATGTTTGTCTACTTCATCCTGACTAGACAAGCGATAGCTACTATCAATATCAGAGTCAGCAGCACCCTGTTATGCCTGGGATTTCTGTTTCCCATTAATAACTTACCAAAAAGTGATTTTTTTGTTAAAAAGATCTAGCTAGCAAACAGTTCATTAAATATATTCTATGATGCCTGTTTAAGACTTGAGCTTGGGAACTTATTTTCTGGTGGTGATCTAATTTCTAAATCTAAATACACTCCTTTTGTTTATATGCTGTACAATACAGAGGAGCTTTCTTACAACAATGGATGCATGTTGGTCAAAAGACAGGTCACTGTCCAAATCAGATGTTCGAGATTTGGGAACATAAGACTTAAGTTTCTGAGCACTAATCCAGCTTTCCTTCACAAAAGAAGGCCTCCCCTTACACCCTAGTGAGAGTACAGTGTAGCTAAGGACCTATCTGAATGGTAATTGTTGGCCCAGGCCCCAGTGTAGTCTGTGAGTGTTTGAAATCATTTTAATTTTGTTTACCTGAGCTGCACAGAGGTTAGCCAAAAGCAATCAATCTCCTGTGTTACCTGAAGCATCCACTGCCTGCTACTGAAAAATAAGTATAATTTTTACTTGATCTGCACTTCTTGCATTGTATTTTACTGTATTTTTGCCATTTCTTGTATTTTTAGCCTAACATAGTTGGTTCAGATTTGCTGGACCAAGTCTGTTTTAACAGTTTCTGAGCACTAATCCAGCTTTCCTCCACAAAAGAGGGCCTCCTCCTACATCCTAGTGAGAGTAGGGTTGTAGCTAAGGACCTATCTAAGTGGTGATTGTTGGCCCAGGGCCCAGTTTAATGTGCTCCTATTGGTTAGAGTGTTTGAAATCAGTTTAATCTTGTTGCCTGCATTAGCTCGGGTTTGCGTGGTATGCAACACCCACATAACGATGCATTACAGTGCAGTGGAGGCTACCATTAATGGTTACAGAAGCAAATTCTTAGATAATTTTTCCCTTGGTCAACTGTTTATACTCCATCAGAGGTTTCTCACTGTTGTGCTTCACTGCCCAGGGCCTCCTCCTACATCCTAGTGAGAGTAGGGTTGTAGCTAAGGACCTATCTAAGTGGTGATTGTTGGCCCGGGGCCCAGTTTAATGTGCTACTATTGGTTAGAGTGTTTGAAATCAGTTTAATCTTGTTGCCTGCATTAGCTCGGGTTTGCGTGGTATGCAACACCCACATAACCATGCATTACAGTGCACTGGAGGCTACCATTAATGGTTACAGAAGCAAATTCTTAGATAATTTTTCCCTTGGTCAACTGCTTATACTCCATCAGAGGTTTCTCACTGTTGTGCTTCACTGCCCAATTAGACACTCAGCTGAACCTCCGAGGTTCCTCCACAAGTCATAGCCATTAAGTCCATCGCAGTTTAGAACTTTTTCTTGTCCCTTAGACATACCTGGTCCTTCTAGTCCCCTCCCTGTTACTGACCGCAGTACTTCACCTAGCATCATGAATGGACAATTTCCCACCATTTCCCCAGCCAACCTGATCAACATGGGCATCCTGAAGCAATGTACCAATTGCCTCATGTACACTGGCAACCCACTTCTCCTAATTCAAAGAAATTCAATATGAGAGAGATGCATCTATATTAAGAATCTAGTATATTAGATACTAATCAGGTTGTCAGCTCACACACTTCACTTCCTGCACCATCCATGTGTACAACACCTAAACCTACATATGCAGAGGTTCTCACTAGAAGCCTACCTACAGATCAGAGACCTCCCAAACATTAACACACTTCACTTAATACATTCCCAGTAAATCACAGTACACATACAAATGCATGCACCAGTGTGTCTCACCAAACATGCCCCTAAGGCAAAAGACAAAATCAAATGTTTTAGTCATAGGTGACCCCGTTGTGAGACACACAGCTGTTCCACTCACCAGATTGGATAAGGAAAAGGTCACATCAGCTGTCTGCAAGGTTCCAGAATCTGCCACATCACACAAGTACTCAAGTCTCTCAACAACAGGCACTGCTATGACTCTGTCATAGTCCATGTTAGTGTGAATGACTTTGAGACGTACCTAACTGCACTTTATGAAGAGAGACATGACTGAGCTCTCTGACTGTGTGTCTGTAGCCTTAAACAGCATTCTACCTTCACCCAGGATGATGCCTCAATACAGACAAAAAAATGACTGACTTCAACAACCGGCATAGTTTCTGGTGTAATTTTAAGGGGATCCGGTACCTGTCAGCCTGGGATGGTTGATAAACCATGATGCTTTGCCAGAGATGGTCTCCACCTGTCACCTCTGGGCTTTTGGCTACTGGCTAAGGTTTTTGCCTCCCATAAATATCCTCAAAATATCCTCAAAAATAACCATAATGTTATGCTGCTAAATGCTAGGAGTCTAAATATGAAACTGCACTCCTCACCTTGGAAAATGCGGAAATCTGTGCAGTCACAGAGACCTGGTTCAAAGCCAAGGAGAGCACCCTGTCCATACTGGGATATGCCTTCCACAACTTCAGACCATAAAATGAATACGTGAAAACTAAAGGAGGAGGAGTATCAATATTCATAAAAGATAGCTACACCTCCAGATTGGTTTAACAGAATGATTCCCTAGAGTTACTCCATGTGCAAATAACTATAGGAAAGAACCCTCTCAAAGTTATTGCCAGTTACGGACCCCCCCCCCCCGAACCATAATATCCACACTGCCTACTTGGATCTACTCGAGTCACTCAAAATACAGCCAAACACCCTGGTTATGGGTGACTATCCGTTCATAGATTGGGTAAATTATACATGTACAAACACATTTGCCCAAAGGTTCTTGGACTTCATTAACTCAAATGCCTTGAGGCAGATAGCTGGCACCAGCACAAGGGGCCCAAACATTCTAGACTTGGTACTCACCAACATGGTAGAGTGGTTCACCACCACAAGTGTGCAGCTCTCTCTGGTGAAGTCTGGTCATAAATCAGACCCACCCTCCCCCAGGATAAATTAGGCTAAAAAACTTTTACAAAGCCAACTACAGCCTCTTACAAGAAGGTATTAATAGCTTCAAAGCTCCTGTCCCTACTCATGGCAAGGACACCTATACTGGAATATACACTATTGCAATGTATAAACATCTATACAACTGTATTGACTCAGCCATTCCTGATGGGACCAAAGCAAGATCCTCAAGAAAAAACAAGCTTGCCTGGTGGACATCTGTCATAAACAGGTTATATAATAAGAGAAAGAAACTGCTGTCTAAGAGCAAGAAGGAACAATCTCAGAATTGAAAGCACACCCTTCTTAGTTTGAAAAAGCAATTTAAAGCTAGCTATGAATCTAGAATAGCATCACTAGCTAAGGATAACCATAAAGCATTCTTTAGCTACATCCGAAACCTTAAAAGAAAAGCCTAAATTTGTGCTAAACTGGTAGTGAATGGTACCACATATACTGAATCAGTGGAAATAGCCAACCTGCTACTGGACAGGTTTAGTGAAAACGTCTCCCCCCTTTTCCTACCACATACACCCCAAAACATTCCTACTATCTATTCTCTACCTAGTATCTCTAAAGGGCAGGTCTTAACCACTCTCTCCAAGGCTGAAATCACAGCCTCTATGGGACCTGATAACATCCCAGGCTGTGTTATCAATGGTTTAAAACAGGAGTTAGCAACACCACTGTGTACTCTTTTCAACTACAGCCTAAGCACTGGTTTTGTCCCTGCTGAATGAAAAACAGCTACTGTCATCCCCTTGCACAACGGGGGTGCATCCACTGACCCTGGGAACTACAGACCCATTAGTCTAACCAGCCTGATCTGCAAGACCATGGAGAGAATCATCATGGATCTTATCAGCAAGAACATAAAGACCTTCAAACACTTGACGTAACCCAGTTTGGTTTTGATAAAGGGAGATCTGCCTGTTGAACTTGGTGGAGTTCTTCAAGACTGTCACCAAAGCCCTGGATGAAGGCAAATATGTGCATATGGCCTTCCTAGACTTGGTCAATGCCTTTGACACAATACCCCACTCAGGCATCATTGAAAAACTCTCCCAGCTGGGGGTCAACCCATATACTGTTAGGTGGGCTGCAAACTTGCTCACCTACAGAACACATGCAGTCAAAATAGGGGACTCCACCTCCACCAGCAGACCTGTTACTAGTTGTGTTCCACAGGGATTGGTGCTTCTCAGAAATAAAGGCAAAAACAAAGGGTCTGTGGCTGACATAGTTTGCTGATAACTGTAAACTGGGAGCAGTCACTGAGTCCCCAAATGATGGCAACATTCTACAAGAAGGACTTACGGAAACCAATGATTGGTGCCAAAGCCGTGGTCTTAAATTCATTGCAAAAAATGCATTATCATTGCCTTTGGCAAAGGCAATGTCCCTGCAGATTACTGTATTAATAACAACACCATAAGCTCTAAATCAGTGGTGACAGAGTTGGGCACACAGGTTGACAGCAACCTTATTTTTGATCACCATGCCTCCATGGTGGTAAGGAAGGCCTTCTATAATGCTCACCTCATAAGCAAGGGCATGGCTTCCAGAACAAAAGAGGTTATAACCTACTGTACTCTTCCCTCATCAGGCCGATAATAGAGTAAAATGCTCCCTTTGGTATGTACCTAAACAGGCACCTGCAGCAACTGGAAAGTCCTTAAATGTTCCTCACAAAGAAAATTCAAGGTCTTCGGCACATCTTATGTGGACAGACTGAAATCACTGTCACTAAACTCTGTGTCGTACAGACTACTCAGTGGCGACCTGTGCCTTGCATACAGAGCAATCTCTGATCCTGCCTTAAGGGAAATGCAGCACATTCATAAGTCAAATGGTACATGATTCACTCACTCCATGGACCTTAACCTATCATGTGACATCAACAGGACTTGCTGGAGAGACAGATATGCCTCCTAGAGGTTGCCTCTTCTCTGGAATAAACTTCCAATGCAGGTTAAATAGAGACCCTCATTAACCCTTTTTAAGCATAACTTGGACGATTGGATGGGAAACTTCATGTTCACCCAAGGGGTTTCACCTGTGTCCCCTCTTGAATAGGAGCAGTCAGTGCTGATTTAGATATGCTTATAACATATACCATATCTCTAGACTCTTAAGAGAACAAGGGTTGAACTGGGCTAGGATTGTAAGGGCCCTAGAGTAATTAGCCTAGTAACCTATGATAAGTCTGTTCAGAGTACAAAATACCTGTGGAGGCACTTCCATACAAAAAGCATGAATATTTAGATCTGGTTGCAAGCTCTCACAATTTTTTTTTTAACTTTCCTGATACATTTTATAACTTCTGCTTACTGGTCGTTTCATAGACGCCAAATTTGTCCTGGGCTCAAATTAAAACCTGCTAATGCTTAAGTTATTCTTTCTCTTCTCAATATTTGGGTAACTCAGCCTAAAGGCCCAGAAACCTCATCCTATAATTTGCTCATACATCGCACTTAACCATTGCTTCTTCGCACTTTTCCTAAAATCTTTCTTTCATTCCTTACAACTACAGTATTATTCTTTCCAGTTACTTCATGATATATTGCTATTAGAAGGATTTTGTGCTATCACTCCTTCACCCCCTTCTTCAGTAAAAGTTTTCTAGTTAGGTCACCTAGTCTTCTTGGGCAGGTTCTGTTATTATCCTTACCCCCATATTCCCAAAAGTATATCTGTCACATTGACTTGGTAGCCCCATTTGCTTCAAAGCCATTTTCCAGCAGGCCCTGTGGTCTTTATATTAAATTAAAAGCAGTCATCTTAGTTGTGTGGCTCTATAATAGTCTTTTGCCGCTCTGGAACACGTAGTCTCCATAGCAGAAGGCAATTTCTAGTTCTCCCAGGCAACCATTGCTTGGTTATACTCCCAACAGCATTTGCATAGAAAGTGAACAAAATAAGGTGGTATATTCTAATGGGGAAAGTGCTGAAAGACTGGAATGGTTAAAAGACAGCTGATGGGGGGGGGGGGGAACAGTGACTGGAGAAATGTAATGTTTTAGTAAGTTGGATGTTTCCAAAAACTGATATCCTGCATACAATGATGAAGAACAAGATACTGTGGTAGCACAAGAGAGGTGTTGACTGGCCACAAACAAAACAACAAAGTGGATAGGTTAGAAACGTCTCTGAAAGAGGTGGTGTGCAAGGAGGAGGAACACTGTTTATTAGTTCATTGAGAAGGTAAACAACTATTAATTACAAAACAGTGGTGTTAAATACTCTGATACAGAACTAAATGGACAGCAAATAGAAACAGTAAGCAAACTGGAAATGTTTATTAAAGACAGGTTGGTAGAAAATAATAATATACACCAAATGCTAGCCTACAGCAGAATCAGTGGCAATATGGATGAACAAGGGGAGAGAGAATGGAAACTGCATACCTTTATATAAATGTATTTATTACCATTTTAACAGTTCTTAGACTAAATGAATGAAGCTATCCTCAGCCCTCATCAGACCAATAATTGAGTACAATGGTCCCTTTTACATGTACCTCACCAGACATCTGCAACAAATGGAGAGATCACAGAGGTTTCTTACCAAGAAAATACAGGGCTTCTAAACCAAGACCTACATGGAAAGACCGAAAGCCCTGTCACTGTACTCTGCATTCTATAGGCTGCTAAGAGGTGACCTGTGCCTGGCCTACAGGGCAATCACTGACACTGCCCTAATGGAAATGCTGCACATTTACAAATCAAATGGCACAAGAGTGACTTGCTCTAGGGATCTTAACCTAGCTTGTGACATGAACAGAACATGCTGGAGAGACAGGTACATCTCGCAGAGACTGCCACTCCCCTAGAATAAACTCCCTATTAATGTGAAACAAAGCTCCTCCCTGAACCTCTTAAAATGCAACCCAGATAAATGGATGGGTGACTGCAAATTCACTCCAGGGGTGGCACCCATGTCCCTCATGGACAGGGGCAGTCATATATCATTAATCATATACTCTCATCTAGGTGAATATTGCTGAACTAACCAAGATGAGTTGGGCAATTCAGGACAAACATGGCTAGGCTTGTAAGGGCTCTAGGGCCATTAGCCTAGTAACCATCTATGAAACTATGAATTTGCAATATCTGTATATAGCTGAAATGGGTTATAACAAATATTCATTTTGATTTTTTTTTTTTTTGCAATTTTATTAGATGTTGGAGGATTGCAAGTGGGGGTGGGGGAGAGTATGTACAAGTTTTGGAGATATTATGTGATAAGTTAAAAATGAATGTACATGCCTTAGTAAATACAATGAAGATAGGAGACAGGGAAGGTGTGGCGGACAACTGCCACTTCACTTTTCTTGGGGAAAGTGGGTGAGTCAGTAGTTGAAGGTAGTGGAGAAGATTGGCAAGTTAGCAGTGTTATCATTTTGCTGGAATGTCAAAGGAATTTAAGATGGCTTCATTCTGAATAGCAGGATGCTTAGAGCTCTCCCAGTGTGAAAAAGAAAAGAGAAATAAAGGAGACACTGGAAGCTGACAATCCGAGTGAAATCTGGTTACTGGCTAGTCACTATATTGCCTGGATGTCAACAAAGATGAAATGTGGAGAAAATAACACGAAATAAAATAAAAAATGTGGTGGGTAAACATCCTGCAGCTCTTCAGCAAAAAGCATTTCAGGTTTCATTTTCAATACGGGAGATGGCTTCTAGTAATTTAGAGGAAAGAACATTCTGCTGTGTTTAACATGAGACAATGGAAGAGTAAAGTCAACTATTCATATGAGTTGATAAAAATGCAGAACTTGAAGGTTAAACGAAAAGACTAGCTAAACATGAGGCTTCTCAAGATCTGTTTCAAACAAATAATAGCGTTAGAAGACAGGGCTTGCACAAAGTCTGAAATTTTCTGCTATGCCAGAGAAACTTGAAAGAATCACAGAACATGCAATACAACTGAGATCAGTGGCTATTTATGCCTTGCCGGTATCCACCCTTAGACCTTGCCTCCTTTTTCAAGGAGCAACAGGTCAGTCATGCCAGGGTATATTTGTGGATAACAATCCAGTTGTCCATCTCCTTTTTGAAGGAAGAAAGTGTGTCACATTGCTGCTTAATTTGGAGAGGAAGTTTGTTCTAAAGAAGAGGTAAATGTTGCATGACAAATCTGTCTCTCCATCGTGTTTTGTTTATTTGCTGTAGCAAGTTTAAATCATTGGTTGTAGTGTTAGTTAGTGGTTTGTGAAGATATGAGGTTTTGGACTAATGGATCTATAATGCCCTGAAAGGCTAGGCACATATCACCCCTAAGAATCTACAAGACACTGAATAAAGGGACAGTGCTTCCAGCCATTTCTTGTAGACCTTGTTTTTAGGTCTGTAATCCTTTTCATTAGGAACCCCTGGGGTCTTTTAAGTTGTTTGATATGCCTAGCAAGATACATCCCAAAAAGGGCATTCTATTTGACAACAGGTCTGATCAATGCAGAATATAGGAGGGTAAGAACTTCCTTTAATCTACAATGTCATGTTCAAAGGTAAGAGAATTACCTGCAGATGTTCCAAGGTCTCTCACCTCATTTCATTTTGAAGAGGAGGTTTAGCTATAAGATGGACAAAAAGATTGTTAGCAAATGTAATGATGCTGCACTTTTTAACATTTAGTTTTAACCTGTTTTTTGAGCACCAGTTGTTGATGTATGAGTTCTAGCTGGATTTTCTAGTATCAGAGGAAGGCTTAAGGATGACACCAAGTTTGTGGTCACTGCAAATGTGGTTTGCCAAAGATCCTCACTTGTAATTTGTGGATCTGTGAAGTAGAAGCTGAAAGGTACAGGTCACAGTACGGAGATGTAAAGGACACCACTGGTCACTTTCATCTTTGATGAGGACCCATCTGTCATCCTCACTACATGGATGCTATCCACCAATCTATGTAGGGGTTAGGGGGTTTACCTCGCAGACACAAGGTACAGGGTTTGATTCTTATCTTTGGGTTGGGAAATTTGGCTAGGATTAAAATGGCTCACATGGGCAGACAACCTAGTACTAATCTATAAATATGGATCTCAGCCAACTTGTTATTATATTAGTATGTGGTATGGGGTCAAAAGCCTTAGCCAGCCATTGCCCACAGCTTGTGTTACTCTCTCAAAGAAGTTGACCAGGTTCATTAGAAAGGATCTGCACTTAATATAGCAGAACTGCTGAGAGTCAAGCCTGACAAAATTACTGATGTAATAGTTAATTAGGTCAGTTAAAACATGTTCCATGGCTTTGCACAGGAGACTAGACAGACTAATGGGCCTGTAGTTTTTGGAGTCAGTGGAAGGTCCAACTTTGTGAAGTGGTATTGGTACAGCTGTGCATTTATGATATGTCAGGGACAAAACCATTGACTAGGCTCAGGTTGAATAGCTACAAGAGCAGGTGCTGCAGAGCATGTTTTGTACGGTTTATTAGGTAACTGGGTATATTATCAGGCCCCCTTAGATGATGCATTTTTCATTTTGGAGATTACCCTAAGCAAGTGTTCCTTGTTTATGATGGGGAGTCAGAGGGTTTGAGATTCTGTGCATTAAGTGGATTTTTTTATAGTTATATTTTACACTTATTTATTTATTTATTTTTTGCTAGTATGTTGGCTATATCTACTGGATCGAGATAGTGCCATTTTGGATAAGTTCTAGGCAATATTGAATGTTGTTCCTTAGTTACCTAATTGAGATAAAGGATATGATATTGCTAGTCTTAGTTCATGGGAAGCCCTTGTTTTCTTGAAGGTGATTTTTAGTTAATTGATAATTTTTTAATGTTAACCTTGATTTGAGGATTTTTGCGTTGTATACTTTAAGAAGCTTTTTTTCTCTTTTACTGTACTTCTTGTTTGTGTGGACGACCAGGCTGGTTTACTTTCAAACTTTCCATTCTGTTTCGATCTGTTAGGCATTACCAAGTCAATGCATGTATCCAGGTGCTCATAGAGTTTGTTTGGATGACTTGTGTCAGTACCTTGGGTAATACAGTTAAACTTGATACAGACTTCATTCATCATAGAACTGTATAAGATTTTTAAATTTAAGTCTCTGAATTTTGTAATACTTGGATCTAACTGTTTTGAAATTTTGAAGGAAAAGATTACCATTTTATGATCAAATTTAACTGGAAAAAGGGAGTATGAGGGAGACAGTTGATAATGATGCCATGTTGGTAAGGAACAGGTCAACAACATTTCTACTAGTTTTCCTGAAAATTTGGAACAGGGAGTTTTTATTTATGAACTCATGGAACCTTTGGGCATAACCTGCAGTTGCGGTATCTGTATCCCACTTTATCATCAGATAATTAAAATCTTATAGGGTAATGGAATTTTTGATAACATGAAGTTTAGTACATTTAAGAAATCTAAGATAGTTTTCTGGGACACAGAAGGGTTCCTGTAGCATGTTATGATCTAATGGGTGATCCTGTTTAGTGCAATTTGGACGTCAGTCAGTTAATTTATAGGGTCTCTAGAGATATGCCTAGAAGTGAAGTGGTCTTTAACAAATATGGATACTCCACCACAGTTACCATCAGGCCAAAAGCCATGATAGGTGCAAAATTCCGGTACAGAGGGTATGCTTTCTCTCCTTTTAAACTGACTTCCTACAATAACACACACACACACACACACACACACACACACACACACACACACACACACACACACACACACACACACACACACATGTTCTCCAAATGCAGTGAAGCCTCAAGATCAGGCAATTTGTTATTCAGTCTCCTGGCATAAAGCAGTCACATATTTATTTTGTTAAGTTTAGAGATCCATTGGCTGGAATCTGCCTAAACAAAGACTTATGGGGGCAGCAAAGGTTTGAGCCAGTTTGCTGAAGCCATGGAATGAGATGAGCAAGCCATCCCTTGCAAAGTGAGACTGATTGTCTAGCATCTCCTCCCATGCTGACACATACTGGATCCCCCTAGAATGACACCAACTATGCAGTCAATTATCAAAGCCAACCATTTCCCTATATGTTGGCATCATTCGAGGAAAATAAAGGACTTCTCCTAAAACCAGGTTCTCCACTAAAACTGTGACATGCATGGTGACCCCTGTCAAGTCTCTGAATATCCTTTAGGGTTTCATACCCACATAGACAACTACTACATCATATTCATATGTTAGGCTTAACAGCAACTGATATGTAGAAGATCTTAGCTCCTGAAAGGTAACTCACTATCTCTTTGTCCAGCCTTGTAACAGTTGAGTGAGCATGTCAACAATGGGAGTCACCAATCACTAGGGATTCACAATGAAAGGATCCTTTAATTCCACTATTTCCTGTTTGTATACCACTTTGTCGAGAATTCTTCTCTTAAGCTTCAGTTCATTTAAATAATCAGAAAGCAGAGTTTTTTATTAATATAGTAACCACTACCTCTGTAAAAATAGTTATTCAGCAACCAACTATTTTCTTCTGTATTTCACATATAACATTTTCTATAAAGTACAGTTTTGTACCTACCATAAATGTAGATGTTCGAGTGCTCATACAGCTGCAGTCATCACACTTGGGTTATCCTGCCGTCAGGCGGGTCCTCGGTTGGCCGAATTCCAAAGTCTAGGTCTGGCGTCGGTTGTCATCGCTTCCTCCCTGACGTCAGTGCGACAGGGGTATAAAAGAGGCAGCCGACGCCATTTTCTTCAGTTTTTCTTGCCCCAGATGTCAGGTGCCCCCAGAAAGGAAGGCAATACATGATGTTATGCAAACATACATAAGTAAATAAATCAAAACAGTAGTTGCAAACAAATACACCATGAAGGAATACCCCAAATAGGTTGTATGTCAAAAGGTGTTTGTCATAAGCCCTGTCCTAAGAGGGGATGGAGGGAGGGTAACCTGGACTGCAGCTGTATGAGCACTCGAACATCTACATTTATGGTAGGTACAAAACTGTACTATGTTCATCATGCATACAGCTGCAGTCATCACACTTGGGTAGAATCCCAAAGCTGAGTAAGGGTGGCTGGTACTAAGCGGAATTAGAAGGGGCTAGAATGCCCTGCAGGACTGCTGTGGCAAAGCCCGCTCTAGATTTTGAGTATAGTGGAAGGTGGTAGTGCTTGATGAAAGTGTGCACTGAACTCCAAGTAGCTGCTTCCAAAATGTCCTTGGTAGGGACCCCCCTGAGGAAAGCTGCTGAGGTAGCTGTAGCCCTGGTGGAGTGGGATCTGATGTATGCAGGCACTGGTTTTCCATGAAATGAATAACAAAAGCGTATGCAGTGGGCTATCCATTTTGAAATAGTCTGTTTGGAAATAGCCTTTCCTTGAGCACCTGTAGCATAGGACACAAAGAGCTGCTCAGATTTCCTGAATGACTTTGTTCTGTCCAAGTAATAACGAAGTTGCCTGTGAATGTCCAAGGAGTGTAGTAGCCTCTCCCCTTTGTTCTGTGGATTTGGATAAAAGGTAGGTAAATGAATAGTCTGATTCAAAGCCACACTGGATACTACCTTTGGCATGAAGGTAGGGTTGGTTCGTAAGGAAACCCTGATGAATGGTTGCACAGCCATGAGGGCCTGTAGCTCCGAAACCCTGCGTGCTGAGGTAATAGCCAGAAGCAAGGCTGTTTTCCACTACAAGTATTGTAGCTCTGCTGAAGAAGCCGGCTCAAAAGGAGGCAGTGTCAGCTTCTCCAATATGAAGTTGAGGTCCCAAGCTGGAGCTGGTGGTTTCCGTGGGGGGTTTATATTTTTTGCCCCTCTGAGGAACTGCCTTAATAGAGGATGTGAGAATAAAGGAGGATCCGTATTGTATTGTGCTGAAATGGCTGAAGCGTGGATCTTGATGGAAGAGAAGGAAAGGCCACGGTTTAACATCTCAGCTAGGTACTGTAAAATCTGAGGTATATTTATTACCCAAGGATTCTGGCCCTTTGCTTGATTCCAGGAACAAAATCATTTCCATTTGGCGGAGTAGGTTTTTCTGGTAGAGGGTCTCCTGGCCTCCAAGATGACATCCTGTACCTCTTTGGAGAGGAGAGTCTGTTGGCAAATTAAGGTATTTTCCATGCAGCTATATTTAGAGTTCTGAGCTGGCTGTGAAGGGTCTTGTAGTTGTGCTGGGACAACAGAAGAGGAACTTGAGGTAGGATCCATGGTGGTGAGTGTGACAGGCTCTTTAGGAGAGGATACCAGTGCTGTCGTGGCCAGTCTGGAGCAATGAGAATCATTTGTGGCCTCTCTGCTCTGGTTTTTAATAGGACTTTGGTCAGTAGAGGTAGAGGAGGGAAGGCATAGACTATCAATGCTGTCCAATTGAAAGAGAGTGCGTCCACTTTCCAGGCCTGTGGATGATAGGTCCTTGAGCAGAATTTTTCCAACTGGTAACTTCTGTGGGTAGCAAATAGATCTATGTCTGGCTGTCCCCATGCTTGAGTTATCTTTGAGAAGACTTGAGGATGCAACTTCCATTCGTGTGGGTCTGTCATAATTCTGCTTAAGTTGTCTGCCAGTGTGTTTTCCTTCCCTGGCAGGAATTCTGCCTGCAGGTGAACTTGTAATTCCAATGCTGTGTTCCACAGGGTCATAGCTTGCCTGCACAGGGGGTATGAATGCATCCCTCCCTGTTTGTTTATGTACCACATGACTGTGGTGTTGTCTGTCCTTATTAATAGCTGGCCTGGATGCAGTAGGTCCTTGAAGGTCATAAGAGCATTTTGCACAGCTAGCATCTCCTTTTGGTTGATGTGTAGGTGCATCTGTTTTTGGGACCATTTTCCCTGGATGCACTGATCTGCCATGTGTGATCACCAGGCGTAGTCTGAGGCGTCTGTTGTGATGATTTGACTTGCTTGTGGTATACAGAAAGGGAGACCCGTGTTTCTTTGGCATGCTTGAGCCCACCACAAAAATTCCTTTTGAAGGCATGGAATGAGTGGTAAAAATGTTTCCAAGCTGTGGCTGTGTTGAGACCATAGGTTTTTTAGGTACCATTGTAGTTTCCTCATATGCAGCTTTGCAAATGGTATTAGTAGGATGCAAGATGCCATGAACCCCAGAGCCTGCAGGATTTTCCTTGCAGTTAGCCTGGTTAAAGTTGCCATTTTGTTGAAGTATTGAGACAGTTGCCCTTGTTTGTCTGGCGTGAGGTAAGCCATCTGGGCCATTGTATTTAAGCTGGCACCCAGGAAAATTATCTGTTGAGAGGGTATTAGTTTTGATTTCATTTTGTTCACTGTGTACCCCAGGCAGTTTAACAGTTTTATTACAAACGCCAGATGCTGCAATAGAATGTCCTTACTGTCCGCTTGGATCAGGCAGTCGTCCAGATATGGGTAGATTTGTATTCCTCGTTGTCTGCAGAAAGCAATTACTGATGCCAGGCATTTTGTAAACACTCTGGGCGCAGTAGATAAGCCAAAGGGCAATGCAGAGAATTGATAATGGGTTGAACCTGCAAGAAATCTGAGGTATCTTCTGCAATCTTGTCTGATAGGGACATGCAGGTATGCCTCCTTGAGGTCCAACGTTACCAGCCAAGACTCCTTGCCCAGCATGGGAAGAAGCTGCTGTAATGTGAGCATTTTGAATTTTGGTACCTCTAGATATGTGTTTAGAATAGATAGGTCTAAGATGGGTTTCCAATCTTTGTCCTTCCTTGGTACCAGAAATAGTCTTGAATAAAAACCTTGACCTTGTTCTTTTGCAGGTACCTCTTGAATTACTTTCATATCCATGAGAGCGGAATTAGTTTTTGTGCCTCTGCCCATTGATTTTGTGGCAGAGTTGGTATGTCTCTCATTTTTGGAAGGGTGTGAAAGTGGAACCTGTAGCCTCTGTCTATAATATCCAGAATCCATTTGTCCTTTGTAACAATGTGCCAGTTTTTTGAAAATAAGGCCAGTTTTCCGCCCAAAGGTGCTGCCATTATTGCTTTGTTTGGCAGGCATAGGGGAAAGTCATTGTGTCTGTTTTCTAAATGACTGTGGTCTATCTTCTCCACCTCTTGGGGCTGGTGCTTGCCATTGCCTAGCTCTGTAAGATCCTTGAGGTTGTCCACTACCCCTTGGGTGTCGTCCATGGCTGGAAAGGACCAATTTTTTGAAGGCCAGTTTCTGCTGAAGCGTGGAGGCTGCACCTGCAAGAAATCTTTAACTGTTTGCATAGATTTCACTTTTTCCTCCATTTTCTTTAGTACCTCCTCCGCTTTAACACCAAACAATACATCTTTTTGTAGTGGTGCATCTAATAACTTTGCTTTGACATGATCTGGTAAGGTTTGCTCTTTGAGCCAAGCGTGTCTACGTACGACAGACCCTGTGACAGCAGCTCTACATGTGGCCTCTAAAGCATCAAAACCACACTGTAAGGTATGTTTCCCCACTTGTTCTGCTCCATGCAACAAATCCTGCAACTCTTTCAAATCTGGTTGTCCTGTTTGTGTCATTTTGCTTTTCAGCTGAGATAGCAAGAACTGCTGGTACTTTAACATATGAAATTGACAGTTTAATGCCCTCATGGTTAAAGTGGCAGATGTATACACCTTTTTCCCCCACCTTTCTAATGCTCTGGAATCTCTCTCTGAAGGTAAAGGGTTTTTAGCAGTAGAGGCCTTAACCCCCTTGGGACCCTGAGAAATAGTTTCTGGGTCAGCAGAAGGGCTTTTATAAAGGAACTGGTGAGAATCAGGAACCCGGTAATATCTGTCTGGTTTAACAGGGGCATGAGGTAAAGAGTCTGGATTAAGACTGGCTTCTGCGTACACATCATCCAAAATATCTAAGACAGGAGGAATAGCCAGGGGCCTATGTTGGGGAAGCAGCAGAAATTCCCTGAGCCTTTTCTTGGAATCTGAGTAATCTTGGCCTTCCCAGTGGAAGTGCTCTCTCAATGTATAAAGGGTTTCCCCAAAACAGTAGTCCTCAGGGGGGGAGACCGAGGGAATAGACTCATCAGCATCAGAGTCTTCAAATGGGGAATAGGCATAATCCTGGTCCTCAGAAAGGTCTGAGGTAATAGAAGTCTGGCCTGAGGAAGGGAAGTCTTCCTCCAACCTGGGTCTTTTGTCTGAGGGGGGTTGAGAACCCCTGATGAGTGTAATCAAATCCTCAGCCATTTTAAGCATCTGTTTTTTAGGCATGGGGCCTTGAGAGGGGGTCTGAAGACCCTGTTTTTTAATTTTCATTGGAGCTTTAGATTTAGAGAATGATTTAATAGAGAAAGTGGTAGGCTTGAAAACGCCTTCAGAAATGGCAGGCCTTGCTAAATTTTCCGTCTCTCTGCCAAGATTGGCATCGGTATCTGCAGTGGGAATGGAGACCGAGGAAGCTGCGACCTCGGGTACTGAAGTCGCCGGTAAAATAGTTTCATCGGTAGTCAGGGGTTGCGTAGGCGCCTCGCTGAGAACCGGTAGTTGGCCTTAGTGTGATCTCAGTACTCGGTACAGGCCTCGGATGTCTGTCCTTATCCTTGCATTTTTTGCCTGAAACTTGCGTCGGTATATCCGACGACATGATATAATTAAATGTTTTGCCAAAATAATGAAGGGCGAACTCCGCCCGGCACTTAATAGTGCGCTTGTTAAACCTAGCACAAAAACGGCAGGCCGAGACGTCGTGGTCTGGCCCAAAGCAAGGTATACAGTAAGAGTGAAAATCCTTATGCGGTATTTGCTTCCCACAAGAAATGCAATTATTAACTTTGTCTGACATCGGTCTGAGGCAAGAAAAGTTTCCCCAACGGGGTACTTAGCTTTAAAGAAGACATCATAGGTGACTCTATAATCCGGCACACTGATGTCCCTCTCACCAGGTTGAATAAGGAGAAAATTACAGTCAGCTGCCTGTCGGGTGCCAGGATCCGCCACATAATGCATGCACTCAAGTCACTCCACAACAAGTACAAATATGACTCTGTCATTGTCCATGTTGGAGTGAATGACTTGAGACGTACCTCCCTGGACTACATGAAAAGAGACATGGAAGAGCTCTCGGATCATGTGGCCCAGGCAGGTATGACCCTAGCCCTGAGTAGCATCCTGCCTTCGCCCAGAATGATACCACAATATAAGGATAAAATGATTGACTTCAACAATTGGCTAAGCTTATGGTGTCATTCAAAGGGGATCCAGTATCTGTCTGCCTGGGATGACATGATTGACAGACCACAATGCTTTGCCAGAGATGGTCTGCACCTGTCGCCCCTGGGATTCAGGTTACTGGCTAAGGCTCTTGCCACCCCTATAGTGCCTTTTTTAGGCAAACTTCAAAGGAAAAAAACACCACCATAACAGGTACAAGCATGCAAAATCTGAAGGTAATGCTACTCAATGCTAGAAGTCTAAACCTCAAAATGCACTCTCTCGAGGCACTCCTAAAAATGGAGAACATCGATATCTGTACAGTAACTGAGACCTGGTTCAAGGCTCCAGAGAGCACCCCTGCAATACCAGGCTACAACTCTTACCACACTTTTAGGCCACCAAACCAGGACCGAAACACTAAAGGTGGAGGAGTGTCAATATTCACCAAGGATATTCACACCACCAGGCTAGTTGGCCAACACAATGTGTCTGAAATTCTCCAAGTGCAACTAACACTAGTTAAGACTGCAATCCAAATTGTAGCTTGCTACAGATCCCCCACCATACCCCAAGATTCTCACTACACCTTTCTAAACATACTGGAAAATATTAAGATAGAACCAAACACCCTAATACTGGGAGATTTTAACTACCCTGCCATTAACTGGGAAAACTACTCATGTCCCAACACCTTTGCGCAACGGTTCTTGGAATTCATAAATTCTAATGCCCTGGATCAACTAATCCATAGTCCCACCAGTGGCTCCAATATCCTAGACCTGGTCATTACCAACATGGGAAATCAATGCTCCATACCTATGGTCACCCCCTCGTTAGTGAGGTCTGACCATAAGCTAATCACCCTTAACATCCACATCCCCCCCCCCCCCCCCAGTAAAGAAACCACCATAAAAAAACTTCTCCAAAGCCAACTTCATGCTACTCAAGTCAGAAGTGACAAACTTCATAACACCCATGCAGACGGGAACTGAAAGTTCAACTGCTGAATCCTACACTAAGGCACTGTACGAGCACATCCACTCATGCATGAATCGTGCCATCCCAAATAGAACCAAAATGCTCTCATCCAAAAAAGGAAGCCAATCTGGTGGTCCCCTGCCATAAGCAAACTTTACAACAAAAGGAAGAAACTTTTGCAGAAAAGAGGAAAATCCCAGGATGCAAAAAACTCCCTTACTGGCCTCAGTAAGAAACTGAGATGCCTCATAAAATCCTCCAAAGCTAGTTACGAAAATAAAATTGCCAAAGATTCCAAAGACAACCACAAAGCATTCTATAACTATGTCAAGAATCTAAATGGCAATGCTCAGATCTGCTGAGCTAAAACAGAATGGCATTAAATATACTGATCCAAAGGATATTGCCAATATCCTGGCAGATCGATTCAGTGCCAACTTCACCCCCTCTCACCCCCTAAATGGCCCATCTCAATACCGGAAGATTGCCAAATTCCAGTAATAACGGCCACACAGGTACAAAACGCACTCTCTAAAGCCAAGAATACAGCATCCATGGGACCAGATGACATCCCGGCTGTGTACTACATGAACTACAATATGAACTGGCACCTCACCTAAGTGTCATGTTTAATCATAGCCTCACCTCAGGTTTCGTGCCCACTGAGTGGCGCAGAGCTACAGTTATCCCAATCCACAAGGGTTGATCCACCTTGGATCCCGGAAACTACCGTCCCATCAGTCTGACAAGCCTTATCTGCAAGGCCATGGAGCGTATTATCATGGAACTTATAAACAAAGACATTGGCAACCTTCAAACACTGGACCCCACCCAGTTTGGGTTTGTGAAGGGCCGATCTTGTCTCCTGAACCTGATTGACTTCTTTGAATCAGTCTCCAGAGCCATGGACAAGGGTAAGGTGGTCCACACAGCCTATCTAGACCTTGCCAAGGCCTTTGACACCATCCCCACTCTGGAATCATAGATAAACTTACTAAGTTGGGCATTAATCCCTATGTCACCCAATGGGTTGCTAAATGGCTTACTGATAGAACCCACACTGTAAAAGTAGCCAACTCAAAATCCAGCTCCAGACAAGTGACAAGTGGAGTACCTCAGGGTTCAGTCCTGGGGCCGCTCTTGTTTGGCATCTACTTCTCTGAAGTACAGGTCAACACTAAGGGACTCTGGCTAACAAAGTTTGCAGATGACTGCAAACTGGGAGCCATTATTGAATCCCCAAATGATGTGGATACTCTACAAAAGGGCCTTACAGAAACAGATGCTTGGTGCCAGAGCCATGGGCTCAAGCTCAATGCCAAAAAATGTATTGTTATCCCCTTTGGGAAAAAAATGTATCCATGAATTACCATATAGGTGGCAGTACACTAAACACAGAAAGTGTGATAAGAGACTTAGGGACAAAGGTGGACAGTGGTCTCACCTTCGATAACCACATCGCCACAACAATCAGGAAATCCTTCTATGTGGCACACCTCATCACGAAGGGCTTTTCATCCAGAAAAAGGAGGTCATTGTCCCACTGTACTCATCCCTCATTAGACCCATTATAGAATACAAAGCCCCATTTGGTATGTACCTCTCAAGACATCTGCAACAACTGGAAAGGCCTCAGAAATACCTCACTAAAAGAATCACAGGCCTAAAGCAGATGCCCTACGCTGACCACCTTAAAAACTCCAGCTATACTCTGTCGCATATCGCCTACTCAGAGGCGATCTCTGCTTAACATACAAGGCCGTGTCAAACCCAGAGCTCTTGGACATGCTACACTTAAAGAAATCCCAATCCCTCAGAGCTACACGCTCCAGGGATCTAAACCTTGTCATCACAATAAACAAAACATGCTGGAGGGATAGGTTCCTGACCCAGAGACTCCCCAGACTCTGGAATAGATTGCCCATACATGTCAAGCAGAGTGCCTCTTTGGACCTCTTCAAGAGGAACCTTGACGATTGGATGGGAGAAAGGAAATTCACCCCAGGGATCACGTCAGTCGCCCTGCTAGACAGGGGTCCAGGAAAGTAAATAATGTGAGAAGAAATAGCCAGGGAATTGTTATGGCTAGGCTTGTATAGGCCCTAGGGCTGATAGCCTAGTACCAACCTATGAACCTATGAACCTATGAACTTCGGCTGAAATACTTTTCGTAAATCTCAGGAGCTGGCCGACTGGCACTTGCGAACTGCTTCTGCTTCGGGCACCGCACGGCAAGAAAGACTGAAGAAAATGGCGTCGGCTACCTCTTTTATACCCCTGCCGCACTGACGTCAGGGAGGAAGCAATGACAACCGACGCCGGACCTAGACTTTGGAATTCGGCCAACCGAGGACCCACCTGATGGCAGGATAACCCAAGTGTGATGCTGCAGCTGTATGCTCGATGAACATCTACTTACTTCATCTGAATGCAATAAAATCTATCATTTTTTGTGACTAGCATCCAAATATGTTTTTCTCACTAAATCTGCTGGGTAACATCTATTAATGCATATTTCTTTAGCTGAATTAAAAACTCCTGCCATCTACTATATGCTCTTCTTGCTCTTACAAAGTCTCCAAAAGGCCAGGGAGCTAGAGTATGTGTAGGATAGCAACTAGTTCTAAAAAGAAGAATGTGTTGCAGTATCTTTCTTATGTACATTTTATGTGTATAATATAATTTTCATTAAATTGTTCCAAACCTAAAAACGGTACTTTATTCCTACTATAGTACCAAAAAAGTTAACAGTAAACTCAATCTTATTTAATTTTATAGAGAACTCCTTAAACTCATAGGCATTCGTATTTGCACAAAACATAAATAATTAATATACTGGTAATACTGTACATTTTTTTCCTGAAAAAAATCACAAATAAATCTACTCACAACCAATCCAATAAATATATTTGCATATTTTGGAGAAGAAGGGGTACATTTGCATGCACCACTCTCCATCAAACAAGCTAAAAACATTTCAAGCTAAACTCAACCAAATCTAAAATAAAACTTGTAGATGGATCATCACATAGAATACTGAAAATGGTATACAGACAAAACATATGCTGTATATTATTATCCAAAGTTTCAAAATCTAGCATTAGCCAATAGACTGCATTAAATTAAAGTACAAATAAGCAACCAGGCTGGTATTCCTCAGCATTATTTATTAACTGAAATGGCACATAGTATGTATGCTTCAAATTTTAGCCATAAGAAAGCAATAAAATCCAACAGTTATAAAGATGCAATTGTACCATCAGAAAGAGCTGTTACTGATAAAACTGTGGAAGAAGGGAAAAGTATTAACAACTGGAGACACCAGAGTATTTGTAGAAAATGATTACTCACTCTATACTAACCAGAAGAGAAGCAAGTTTATTCCTGCATTCAGACGCTAATGAGAGGTAAGTGTGAGATTCAAGTTGCTATATCCATTTGTTTTTACAATATTTTTTCCTGGAGGATCAAAGATGCATTTGGATACAAAACAAGCTAAGGAGGAAATAAAAAAGTTTAGCTAACAAGTTAAAGGAGACACTGCTTCTCATTCCTCTGACAATAGCAAAGGCTAGACAGAACCTGCCAGAAAACTTTTCCCACTATTCCAAAAAAAAAAATTGTGTGAAAAAGAAAAAAAAAAGCCCAGGAGTACATTGGACTTGAACCAGAGACTGATGTTAGGTGGTCAAGACAGCAAGAAAGACCACCTACAGCGTGAAAGTACAAAAAAGAGAATAATGTTAATGTCATTTCCATAAGATGCAGTTTGGGCACGAGAAACTGTGCTTCTGTAAGAAGTATCCAAAAAAATGGAAGTTTATGGACTATGTCAGATTGGTAGAAGGACTCTAAAATACAATTCACATATTGTCATTAATGTTTAGAAGAAAAATGAAGGGAGTGAAGATTCAACTGTAAGTAAAAACATTCCATTTTCTTAGCAATATGTGTATAACATATAGCTTGAAGTAAACTGCATGTTGTATTGTAAAGTAATTCTGTACAATATACAGCCACACTTAAATATGAGGTGGGGAGTCTTATCATTGACTGCTGTGTACACTACTGATGTTAAAGTAAGAAAATATTTTTCTTGACTCTAATATATTGGGAGTTTATACTGTAACAATACAAAAGTTGAATATAAGCAGTATAACCTTATGATTGTGAGCTGCTGGGGTAAGGATGTAGAAATGTACTGATCAGGAGTGTGTATCAAATTATTGTGGTTTTCAGTGGTGTTATACAAGTAGAGGTGTAGATAGATGTTCTTGGTTTGTGCTGCATATGGGGAAAATGTTTTTCTGACCAAACAGACAAGAAAACTGAAGGTGTTATTTTAAAAATGCATGAAATAGCTCTTCTCAAATGATGGGGAACTGTTAGCTGTTTTTCTCTCCACTAACAAAGCTCTGCAGGCTGGAGATGGTCTGTGTACAGGTGCAGTCAACTAACCAGGAAATGACTGAACTACAAAGTCTGAGACAGTTGCTTGAAAAAATGCTACATTTTAACTCCTTTATTTAATTATCACTTAAAATATAGGCAAATATACATTTATATGGTTTATCTTTAAAGCTGCGTATTGCAGAAGGGTGAACAGAACATTTCTGAAAGGCAGTCTGCAAGGTTTGCAAACGCCAAACGGAAAAAGGTTCAAATGTGTAATGAGTGAATGCACAGTGAGATTCGCTCAATGCACATTCGACATTCTGGGGCGGACTGCACTATAGTGGGGATTGGGAAATGGTTCCTTTCCCCACTTTAGTGCAATCTTGGTGTTAGAATAATAAAGTAGGAGGGGGGTGCAGCCCCCCTGCTTTACACTTTATTTTTTTCTTCGACATTCATGTTCGAAAAATAGCGAATCTGCTGTTCGATTTGCTGTTTTTGGAACATGAAGGTCTGTCGACATTTACAGTTTTGTGGTTTCAAGTCGCTCATATGAGCACTCGAACCACTGTGATTTGCAGTTTTAAAGATAAACCATTTATATAAACAAACCATACTGATATGTTCCTAATTACAAACATTGTTCACATTTTTGAACAGCTATCATGAATCCAGCATTACACAAATTGCACAATTCCTGCCTTCGCTTAAAATCTCATGTCTCTACCACCAAAATAATTAAGTAAATAAATAAATAAATATTGTGTATGTATTGTTCCCACAGTTTCTACTTTTCTATGTAATTTGCTTATACCCTCTTTTAAAGATACCATGTCCACTTCTTTTATCTGTGTTACAATATTCAACACTTCAAATATAGTTGGTTTAGTCCTTGATTTCCATTTTCCGGTAACTGCTTTTTTTAGTATCCAGCAGAATTAATCTTGACTTACTACATCTAGGCAATTTAGATCCTGTATCTCAGCTCAAAAAATAATTTCCTTAGTTACACTCATTTGCTTACCCAAATTTTTTGGCAGAGTACTATAGGAAAAATGTTTTTTAAGTCTGCCAACTCATTACACTTCTAAAACATATTTTGACAGTTACCTCTTTCTTCCCCATCACACTTTCAACATTTGACATGTACCTGAGAAAAAAATTCTACATGGGGTGCAAAATACAAGAGATACTATAATTAGTAATAAAAAGGAACTGGCAAACCGTTCTGTGAAAATTAATTAAATGTGACACATTTAAAGGAATACTTTTGCATGTAGATGCATTCCTAGCAACACTTAGCACTCTGGTATAAAACGCAACAGTATACAATCTAGTTTATTCTTTTAGAAGTAGTCGGTAGATGTTTTCTGAAGGCTAAAAAAAATTACCCAAGAACTTCAAGTTATTTTCCACATATGGGAGGAAATAGAGATGAGGCAAGAAATTATGGTGTTGGTCGTGCAAGAGGAAACAAAAGCTTTAACATTCGCTTACAGTATGATCAGACCTAACTTTATAATACGTAAAACCTTTTGGTGTAGATATTTGGGGGTAATTGCTCCTACATGGAGGGGTAACTTCTTTTAGAAAGTGCATTGTTTTGTGTGTTTGCTATGATTCAAAAGAGGTTGGAGGTCAAAATGAAAATCTGCATATTTTTTTTGTTTGTTTCTTGAGGGGTTTTCCTGAAGCAAAAAGTCTGGAAAACTGTGACAGTGATTCTAACACAGATGAGAAGGCACAAAGGCATATATAAAATCAGTGTGTCAAACATTAATGTGTGCATCCAAGCTGAAAACATATATTTAAAAAAAAATTGTCAGGTAGTATATGTGAAACAATGGCTTTTCATCCGAATGACCAAATTACTGATTAGATCCTGGAATGTAAATGGCATTGTAGGTACTGTCAAAAAGCAACGAGTATTCCAAATGCTCTACCCAAATTTTCCCTAGTAGCATAAATATCACCTCAGGTCTCCCCATAAAAGACATTAATAGCCTAGTGGTACTAACCTGGTCAAAAAAGGATTGACAGACACATAAAAAAGTATATTAAGAAGTGTAAGGTACAAATAGCAGTGGTACAAGAGGCACACATGGACAAAAATGAGCATGTGAATTTGGCAAAAAAAGAAAAAAAGAATTTCAGAATGGATATTCAAAGTATCAAGGACAAAGTAAAAAGGGGGGGGGTAATAATCCTGATTCCATGATGATCTCCAATAGTGAAAGAAGAGGCACAGAAAGGCAATCATAGTAGATTTGTGGTAATAAGAGGTTATTTTAAGCAAGGGAGGATTACACTGTCATGTATTTATATTCCACCTACAACTGCTACTAAAGAGCTTAAGAGAATTAGGTTTTAGTGGGGAATATTATTCATTGGTGGAAACTGAACCTAATCTGCAATAGTGAGAATGTATCAGGTGGAGCTTGAAGGGAAAATATAAGTGGGAAAGGGTAGATTTCTGAAGAAGTATGAGAATATTTGGAATGGAAGATGTGAAAGTATTAGCAGGAATCCAGACAGAATTGACATATTACTTCAAAAGAGTACTGGTATTCAACTGAAAGCTCTGAAAAATATCCAGTAGATATATCAGATCATGCACTGACAAAGACCAAGACAGAGATGCAGGTTAATCAAGTAAAAAAAAACGAGACAATGACACTTTCCTATGTATTTGTTAAAAAGAGAAAAAATGAATGAATGTGTCATGGAAATTATTCAAGAGTTATTATGGAATATATGAGGGATCGGAGGTGAAAATTAAAGTGGGTGGGGTCCTCTCTGGTAATTTCTGATTGAGCAGAGGAGCCAGGCAGGGCTATAAACTTTCCCATTTGATATCTGCATTATATTTAGAACCAATGGCAAAGAAAATAAGGGACTCAGAAATTCAAGGATATAACTGGTATGGTAGGCAAGAAAAGCTGGCCATATTTGCAGATGATGATATTTTATACGTGACAGAACCAGAAAGAGACATTACAGTGTTGTGGAAAATTTTGAGACAGTTTCAGATCTTTTCGGGATACAAAATTAATGAAGCTAAACCAAAGGCAATAGTGTAAGTTATGTATCCACATATGAATTGGCTCAGCAATATCCATATTTATGGGGAAGATGATAAAAATAAGTATTTAGGAGTATGGATTAAAAATGGTTTTGGTGTGGCAGCTAAGGATATGTGGGAAGAGACTAAACAAAAGATAATACAAAATCTGACAAAATGGAAGATTTGTTATTTGGATACGGATAGTAAGAATCAAACAGTTAAAATGTTTTTAGTCCCATTAGTCTTATACACAGGTCAGGCTGTGGATAGCAATTAATAAAGAGCTAAAGGACTTTAACTGGGAAGGGAAGATGGCAAGAGTCAAGAGGGATAAGCTGATTCTTCCAGTAGAACAGGATGGACTGGCATTTCCCAATATGAAGGGGTATTTCAGAGCTACACAGTTAAGGCTCCTATACATAGCACTAGCAGAAAATTATAATTCAAAGTGGAAAGGAATGATGATGAAACAAGAGGTAAGCTCAAGAAACAAGGAGACTTAGATTTTGGATGCAGCCCTTTAAGGAAAATAACAAAAAATCATACTGATTATTATTATATCTATAAAGTAGCAGAAAGTATCCTAAGAACTAAGCCAACACAGAATGGAGAAAGGAGATTCTGCCAATAGGTATGACTGCAATTAGGGATACAGACAACAGACAAGAGGGGGCTGGAAGTTATTGGAGAAAGCTGGTAAAGGAACCAAGGTATTGGGAGCAAATAACTAGAGATGGAAAGATGACAGAATGGGAAGACTAAGAATTTATTTGGACTGCAGGTTACAGATTGATATCAATCATTGATGGAGAAGGCAGAGTATAATCAAAGATAAAGAAATAAGGGGTCCTAAGTGAAAAACAAAACACTAGTAGAGTTTTTAGTAGAACTGAGAACAGAAGATACCATTAAAAAAGGGAATAATTAGTACAGCATATAGTATATTGCATGATAAGTAAAAGAATCAAACACAGGAGGTTAGAAAGAATTGGGAAGAAAGATCGGATAAGTAATTCACAAAGAAACAATGGGAGGATATATGTATGTCTCCCAAATATGCAACAAAATGTAGATTTAGGAGTTTTACTTGGAAATGTTTACATAGATATTTTTATACCCCAGGTAGACTCCAGAGAATTTTTCCTCAGGTAGACAGCAAATGTTGTAGGTGTGATGGGGATGAAAGAGTTAATTGGGAGCATATTTTTGGGGAGTGCAGTGAGTTGGCAGACTTTAAGGATTCCCTGTGGGATTCACTGTCAGAGATGCTGGGTGGGCAGACGTGTGATGAGGGAGATGATTCTTCTGAGCTATGATACAGAATCGGAATTACCTACACGTGGTACATCCTTGCTGTACCTAATTATGGTGACTGCCAAAAAAGCAATTACTAGAAAATGGAAATCAAAATTTAAACCAACTATGTTAGAAGTAGTGACTATAGTAACAGAGATAAAACAACTGGAATTGAGATCTATAGAAAATGGCAGGTCAAACCATGTATCTCAACAGGAAATAATCATTTTCTTAGCTACTATCATTTGTTACCCCCACCATTTCTGCCAAAGTAATCTGTATGAAATTTTTAAAATCCACAACTCACTTCATTCCCCAAAACATGTCTATAATCTCCTTTTTCTTCCCCATCACGACCCTCAACATTTACTATATATGCTGATGAAAATGTAATGGGGGTGTGTGACTATGCCCAATTGTTCTTATCTGGTTAAATTGACTGTTTTACATCCAGTCCATGAAAGTAATGTTGTAGTAAACATATTGCAATATTGGCATTCTATGTTTAAAAGTCATATATTTAATTGTGCAGTGATACAAAGACTGCAACATATGCTCTAGATCACTATCAGAAAGTATCACAGAAGCTCTGCAATATGTTACATACTAGTTACATTTTCACACTCTACAAGTGAGTCCAATAATAAGACTTTCGGACACAGGCAACAGTCTATCAGCACCTCTGATCATCTCCAAGGTTCCAGACCTTTTCCCCTGCTCCCACAATGCAAGTCACCTTCCTGTCCTCTCCAGATCAAGATTCTGTTTGGAGCAACAACAACTTCATAATCCTAGCCAACTACAGCGTTTCCACCTTGTATGACTCTCCACAAAGGCAAATGTTAAGGGAGGGGGATTGTTGATGTGGATCAAGATGTAATATTATAGTAAGTACATTACTTTCATATCTTGCATGATCCAGAATATCCTCACCAATAACAAGAAAAAGTCCCCAACTCTAAACCTCTTGATTGGCATCAAAACAGAAAGCCCCACAATATGATATCTCCAAAGGTAGATGTGCACCTAGAAATCATATTCAACTTATAATGTCTAATAAAAGTATGTACTGAAGCCCGTATTGTGGCAGCACATATGTCATCCACTGTGGCATCCCAGGAGAAAGAAAAGACTACAGAAGAAGCCATTACTTTAGATAAATATGTCTTACTTTTATTAGGTACACTTTTGTTATATTCTGTGTAATAAAATATAATACATTTGTTATGACACCTGGAGAGAGTGACTTTAGTAACATTTTGACCTACTCTGTTTTGGGCAAAGGCAATAAAAGATATGTTCATCCTATGTAATACTTTTTTCCCTGTCTAAATAAATAAAAAAAAATAACTGATGGTGGGCATTTAGGCAGTATATTAAATATCCTCATTTATTAGAATATTGAGGGAAGAATACTGGGAGTGTGAGTGATTAGTTGAGGTTGTTTCTGTGGTTACTTTTGGCATAAATTCTGGTTTGTGTATAAAGAAACTCTTAATAAAGGTGATGTAAGGAGGTTTGGAAGAAAGGGCCTGGAGCAATGAAACTCTCTTGTCTGAATTAATAGCCACCAGAAAAGGAGTCTTTCAAGATGAAAATAGGAGTTCTACTTTAGCCATGGATTTGAAAAGTGGAATTTTTATTTTTTTCTTACCAATAATTAAGATCACAGGCAGGAATGGGAATATGTCCACCTTTTAGACATTCTGAATGTATGGCAAGTGCTTCAGCAACAAGACAAGAACACATTCAGAACAATGGTCTTGTTAATTATCACGGGAACTCCAAGGGCTTTCCAGGGGGTAACAAACAATACAGGGGGCGGAACAAGGTGCAGAACAAATACAGGAACTAAAGGTTACTTAGGTTGCGAATATAATCATTTTGAGTCTTGGTGGTTTATTATTAACCCACAGAGATTATAACATTTTTAATTATACCAAGGTTGATGTTAATATTATTTTTTTTTTACATTGATTGAAAAGAGATTTACCCTCATCCCTAGCAAACAGTTTGATTTGATTGAAATACATTTGTTTATTCACAAACTTAATTTTTCTGTTTATTTTTGAACAGGATGGTAACAATGCAGGTTTCACACATTTAGAATTTAAAAGAAAAAGTTCATTTAATCCTACTAAGTATCTCTTGATAGTTTCTTTTGAAAATACATGTGAGCAAGAAATGTATACACTGGTAAAAAAAGATACAACTGTTTGTATAATCTTGGTAAAGAAGAAGCAGATACTAAGAGACCTTATTAGCAACAAAACTCTTTGCATTATGAAGCCTGACACAGGTGGAGGAACAGTTTTATTTGATTCCATAGAATATTCTGGCATTACTTTTACCATGTTACAGATACTAGTACATATGTACATGTTTCGTGTAATGAAGTTAACATAGCTTATCAATAAATTGATCTGTTTCTACACGATTGCTTTAACACAGCCTTACATCATTAATTTTAAATTATATGAATATCTATCAATAACTAATCTAGTTATTGCCATTATATTTGGAATTCCTAAGGTGCATAAAAAAAAAATACCTTTTAGATTGATTGTGGCAGCACAAAATTCTAAAACCCATTCCTTGGCAATTTTTGTAGAAAGGATTTTAAAATCTATTTTCCATGAATGGGCTGGCTGAAGAGTACCTCCATTTTGTCCGGTCAATTTTTAAGTTCCAAAGATATATTGATACTCATGGATTTTATATCATCCTCAATAATAGCTTCATATGTTTTGATGGAGGAGTGAATCAGCAAGTGAAAGGTATATAGACATAGGCTTCTTGTTCCTCCACATATGCCAATTTAGTTATGCTTGGAAGACTTTACATGTGCTTCCTTGTGAATATTTTCAGTACTGTAAATTATATGTTCGATACCTGGATATTTTTTTATTATATAGATAGGAGCTTAACAATTGCTACATGAGTTTATTGAATATCTTAATGTTACTACCAAGTATTTGAAATTTGCTTGCACTTTTTCTTTCAATTTGGTTAATTTTCTTGACACAAGCATTACAAAGACTGATATTGGTTTTGCTTCCACAATCTATAGAAAGCCAACCCTTAGTAATGGTAATTTACACTTTCATAGCTGTCATCTTTTACAACAAAAGAAAAGCTTAGTAAAGGGTCAGTCAGTTTAATTAAATTGGCTAGGATGATATTGGACATAGATATCTTGAACAGAAAAGTAGAACTCCTGCTTGATATGTTTAAGGATAGAGCTTACCCTGTGAAACTACCTGAGCAATTACAATCACAAGTACTTTCCAGATGGGGGCATCGATACAGACCTCTGTTATGCTCTAACTCAAGTATGTTCCAAGCCAGCATGAACTCTAGTATTCATGATAATAAGGTTGTGACCAACAATCCAGGATTTGAAAGAGCTATGGTTATACAGTATAACAGTGGGGTTTAGTCAACTAAAATCCATTATTAACAATAACTGGAACATTCTAAAATTGAATCTTAATGTTTTCAAAACCCTTGGTGAATGGCCATGATTTGTCTATAAGACTGCCAAGAATTTAAAAAGTATTTATGAAATGCAAAGGATGATACTACCAAATTATTACACAGGTTGAGCAGATGTGGTTTCTGTATTTATGATAAATGGTAGTGGATAACCATTATGTCTACTTTTGGTGAAAACAAGAAAAACATTACAAAAGTGACATTTATAAATGGTAATTGCACTATGACAAGGGTTTTATATTTAGCTAAGTATATATCTCTTCTTGCATTTTACATGGGTAAAACTGACCACACGCACTAAGAAAAAGGATTTACGAAGACTGCTATATCTGCACCAAAAATATAAATAATGCTTTATATAAACATTCTATGTAATGTAATTCCGTGGTGGTGCAGCGGTAGCATTGTTGCCTTACAGCAAGAGGTTCTCCCATTTGATTCTCGGTGGGAGCGCCTTCTGTGTGGAGTCTGCATGTCCTCCCTGCGGTCGAGTGGCGTTCGAAAGACATGCGTAGAATGGGCGTGCCTTCGTTGAAGGTTGGGCATCGAGCTGGCATCTCGGCACCCGTAAAAAATCTACTGCCAATCATTAGCGGACCTGAGTTCCTCTGTGGCGACCCATAACCGGGAAAAGCCGAAAGAAGAACAAGAAGAACATAAACTTTCTATGGAATGTAACAATTTCCAGACATTCTAATTCAGTGTCATTGACAGAGCTGTCACCACCCCTAGGGGTAGTGCTTGGGGGACTATGTTAGAATTTAAGGAACTATTTACAGTTTTTCCTGGACTAAAGGAACCTATTTCCATACTATCTATGAATGAAAACAAATAAAGCCGGATACAGAACTTGGATAAAATTCACACTGTTTAATTAAGCACTGTTCGTCTAGCTTAATAGTTACACTTCTTCAGACAAGACAACATTCAAAAATTCAAATTTAAATAAACTCATTAATTACAGTCATGTGAGGGCAAAAACCCAAAATTTAAAAGGGCATGACATTTAAAATGAGTAATGTTAAAAGGGCAACAGTTCAAAATAGAGCAGCATTATTTCAAGTAAATATATAAAACTACTAATTCATATAACACCTTCATATACGGAACCAAATAAAAATAGAATAAAAATAAAAATTATACGTATACACATATATTATATCTGTCTAGATATTTAAACTTGGGAACTAAATTTGTTTACATTAAAACTCATATACACAAGACTATATATAATGAAAAAATATATAAAAAATGTGTGTGTGTGTATATATATATATATATATATATATATATATATATAAATATCAATATAAATTTCATTTAAACAAGCTTTTTAATTTTAACAAACGCATTAAAGAGCATTTGTCATTTAACCCCGGGTAATAATATGCAGATAATCTAATTTGCCAATAAAGCTCCAACTTCTCCAAATATAAACTAGTGGGTCCACCTCTATCACTATGTTCAGTTTGTTGTATAACCCAAAATTTAAAAGTATGATGTGGAAAAGTTTTAACATGTTTGATTAAGGCATTTTTTTTCCTTTTGTCTTTGAATGCTATATAGATGCTCATAAATCCTGTCACGTAATCTATGATCAGTTTTTCCAACGTAGAAAGATGGACAGAATTCACATTTGGCCACATAAATGACTGATCTAGAGTTACAATTATATTTCTTCTTACTGGCCGGTTTAATATCATTAATTGTTACCATAGCACCAATTTCTACATATCTACAATAAGGGCAATTACCATATTGTGTCATTCCAGGATATCTACTTGTAAATATTTTATTTTTCTCAAAAAGGTTTTTAAAGTTCAAACCTTTTCTATAGACTAACTTAGGTGTATCTCCCACCTTACTGATAACATTGGCATCATCTTGTAGTAACCTCCAATTTTTATTAATAATGTTTCTAATCTGCTCAATTTCGATACAAAATGTCATAATAAAGGGCAAACCAAATTTGTTGCTGTTAGGTGGAGTATTCAAATCTACATTATTCACATCCATTTGACAAGCTGTACTCTGTTTTGTAAGTATGGGGATATATATACCTGCATTCCTTTTATTTTTAACTTCTTCAATCAAACCCTCTACCAGGACCTCAGGATAACCTCTTCTAACAAACATATTTTTCAATTGAAGACATTCTGAGGCAAAATCATTAAGTGCAGTGACCATACGTGCAGCACGCACTAACTGGCCTTTCACTACAGAGCGCTTTTGATAAAATGGATGAGCACTGGTAAAATGAAGGAAATTATTGGAATAAGTAGATTTTCTAAATATATTTGCTTCCCAAGTACTTTTTATTCGATTTTTCTTAACAAGCACATCCAAAAATGAAATCTGTTCTTCCTGAAAATCATTAGTAAATTCTAAAAAGTTAGATGTATTGTTAAAATATTCAATCAATTCATCAGCTTCATTTTTGTTACCTTATAACATAAAAATATCATCCAAATATCTAATACAGAATTTAGTATTCCTGCATATCTGTTCCTCTGAGAAAACAAAAGTATTCTCCCACTGTGACATAACTATATAGCTTGACCCAGAGGGGGAGCCCATCGCTACTCCACTGATTTGTAAATAAAAACTCTTATTAAATGTGATAAAGTTATTAGTGAGGATTATATCAAGAAGCTCCTCAATCAATGAAATCTCAGCTTGTGATGCACCCAAAATCCTCATTTTCTGGCCAACCCATTTAATGCCTTAATCGTGAGGGATACAAGTGTAAAGATCCTTTACATCCACTGTGACAAAATTAAACTCATGTCACAATCAATCCTATTCAATTTTTCCAAAAATGACCAAGAATCTTTGGTTATCTTCTCCTCCCTCATTACTTATTTCTGTAATATGTTATCTACCATTTTAGCACAGGCATAAGTTGATGATTGTCTACCGTCAACAACTGGTCTAAATGAAGGATTAGTTAAACCCTTGTGTAATTTGGGTAAACCAAAATAGTTGGAATAATAGGTGCTAACAACTGAATATAATTATACATACTAACATCAATTTTACCTTCAATGAATAAATCATTAAAGTAAATTTTAATTCTGTGATTAGCTATATTATATTCCTTTCGGGAGGCTGGTTGAGACTTCAGAATCTAAAATAGCTTGAATTTTGTTATTATAATCTACTATGTCCATAAATACCAGCCCCCCTTCCTTTGTCAGGTTTCATAACCCTGACCAGAGACTCACATAAAACATTCACTAGATGTTTTTCTTCAAGAGTCATATTATGCTGAAAACTGAAATTTTTATTGTTGTTACAATAAAGCATTCTTAAATCCAATTCACAAACTCTTTCAAAATTTTGTAAAGCAACATGTAAAGGTGGGTTATAACAACTAGAAATTCTAAAAATTTTGTTGTTAATGTTACTTACCCCTAATAAAATTTGTAAATTTAATTTTCTCACAAACATTTTCAAATCACATATTAGTTTCGTAATGTCCATTCTTCTTGAGGGAACAAATGTTAGTCCTTTTGCCAAAATGTCAGCCAATTCTCTAGACACATAAAAAGACGAGTAATTATAAATAGAAAAATCGCCTCCAGTGTTAGTAATTACAACAGGAGATTCACTAGATACAATTTCAAATATTATCTCCTGTTGTTGTTCCTCCTGCGTTGGTTCTGAAAACGATGTTGTTTGCCCCTGGTAAAACCCTGCCCTGATGAACAATTAGAATGTTGATTATGCTGGTTATATTGGTTATCCCCACCTTGCCCACGTTGGTTACCATTATTATTATTATAAAAAGATTGATTAGAACTTGTCATTTGGTTTTTGATACATTCAATCTTCTAATGTTATTACTACTAACCGCATAACTTGTAGATGGTTCTTCAATAGAAAAATCCTGTTCAATATCGTTATTTTCCCTTATAGGGAGGGCATTTTGAGTATTATTGACACTCAAACCTGAATTAGAAACACTGCTGTTAATAACATCCATATTTTGCCATTCCTGAGAAGGTGGTGGAGCAGGATACGCAGATTTATTACGATATTGCAGATGGTCCCTTTCCAGTTTTTTTATTTTAACGGATTTCAACTTCACAATATGTTGATCTATACTATGAAAGATACGAGTACAATCATACTTGCACCTTTCGAAATCAACATGAGACTTGATGGCAGTGTCAAGTTGAACAATGGAACCTTGTAATTCTTTCACTATATTATGATAATTCCAACACATTACTTCAAGTAAGTGAAAACCCTGTTTGTTAAACAACTCAATTAATTCAAAATAAAATGGTAAATTAGCAATTAGTCCTGTCGGATATTGCCAAAAGCGAAGTCCTTTAGGGACTATATCCTCTTGTATGCAAATGTTAAAATACTCAATTTCCAAATTCAGCTTTTTAAATTTCAATAATTTTCTGTCCAGTTCATTTAACTGAACTGGAAGCGTAGCAACAGTTATGACAGAGTTTCCCCTTTCTTGAGTATTATTATTCGCTGACAGACCTAAAGGTGTAACAAGCCAGTCTTGTAATGTGGGGAGCCCAACAATCCCAATAGGATGTTGTTGTCCCACCAAATGCGGAACTTGCCCGTTGGTATTTGCAAGATCAGTGTTAATGTTAGTGTTTGCTGCGGTGTTCAAAACATTATTCCTCTGACCAAAATTACTACCAAAGTCACCGCCAAGTCTATTGATGTTATTAACCTGGCTAGATGTTGTTTGTTCGATATTGTTTGAATTAATTCGAACAGGGGAAGCACTTACATTCGTAGATGAACCCGACTGGTTCAAAATGACATTTCCCTTCACGGTGTTATTCAGTTCGCCACTCTGTATTTGCTGTTGTGATAAGTTTTGACTTGACACAATAGAGTCCATTCTAGTACTTATTGATTCAATCCTCTGTGTTAATGCTTGAATAAAAAGTGTCAAGTTACCCGGGGTCTCTTCAGTTCACCCTGACATATTGAAAGATTCCTCAATAGTATCTAGACGTTCCATAGCCATAGCTTAACCAAACGACAAAAAAAAGATGAAAACTTTTGAATGAAAACAAATAAAGCCAGATACAGAACTTGGATATAATTCACACTGTTTAATTAAGCGCTTTTCGTCTAGCTTAATAGTTAGACTTCTTCAGACAAGACAACATTGAAAAATTCAAACTTAAACTCATTAATTACAGTCATGTGAGGGCAAAAACCCAAAGTTTCCATACTACCTATACTTACACTGAGAGCAATTTATTTATATATTTTTAGCATGTATTAAATATTAATTTTATGTATTTCATAAATCATTATGATAAATGTCTTTTTAATTTTAAGGTGTTTTTATTAATTTTATGTATTTCATAAATCATGATAAATGTCTTTTTAATTTTAAGGTGTTTTCAGGTGTTTTTTGACTTTAAGAACTTATAGTTTATGTTGTCATTGATTAATGTTCTATATATGGTGGTACAAAGCTGATGTTTCTGATGAAGTCTATATGTTGCGCAGATGAAAGCAAAAATTACAAGCTATATCACTAGAACAGAGATCCTCATGTGGAGTTTTTTGCTGGATGCCAGTAGTTGGTATCAATTTTTATTTACTGCTTGCTAAGAATTCATGTGCACTTGTTCACTTCAGCATTTCTTTGGTTTTAAAGGTGGAATTATTAGCTTTTCTAACCAATAATTGAGAGCCCAAGGAGGAATAGGTTCTCTAAAGGTGGGGTGGGTCTTAAAAGAAAAGCTTCCCCTGTTGAAAATCCTTACAAACCTTTAGAGATGAAGAGTTTGATCCCCAAAAAAAGTTGGAAATAGCAGCTAGGTAAATTTTAGTAACAGAATATCTAAATGTCTGATCAAAGATATAAGTCAGGAATTGAAGCACCACAAGAATGGGAGATAAATATGGATATATGCCCTAGTTTGTAAGCCATATAGAGCATTGTGTCCATTTGCTATGTTAAATCTTTCCAGTGGAAGGTCTCTGAAATGCTCTAGAAATTTGGACACACTGATAGCGTAAGAGGGGTCCCTAGCTATTAATGGAAGTGTAGAAATAATGTGGTTAATTTCAATGAGTGTAGATGTGGGTGAGGCTTCACAAATGGTTGAGACAGCAGACCTTTGAGGAGTCTGAGGAGAACAGGTCTCTTCAAGCAGATGAGGCCAAAGCAAGGGAATCAAACCTGTCTTGGTCAAAATGGACTAGTTTTCTTACCCTTACTTTCTTTGGTTTTCTGTAAAATCACTGATTAGTGTAAAGGCATAAAGAAGATGGAGGGGACAGTTCTGAAGTAGTATGTGCTGTGATGTCTCTCACTATGGGGGGAGCTGCTACACTGAGTTGGTTGGGGATGCAAAAAGATCACAGGCCCTCCTTAGCACTGAAGGATAATATTCAGCATTGACTGATGTAGAGACAATTTTGTGGTATCAGTAAATATTGACAGCCTATCTGCTGGAAAATTGGCTTGATCTGGAAAATGCTTTTTAGAAGAAAGTGTTGAGATGACATAAACCATTCTCATATACATATCGTCTCCCAACAGAGCAGAGACCTCCTCCTTGACTGCTGATGTACTAAACCACCACCATATTTTCTGAGTGAATGGAAACTGCACACTGAGGAAAGGGGTCCTGTAAGGCTTGCAACATAAGGGGGATGTCTCTTGGCTTGAGGTCACTGATGTGCAAGGAGGCCTGATAATGTGACTACATTGCTTGGACAATCAGCCCCAAACCTAGGGCAGAGAGGGGTGAACAGACAATGCTCTGAATTCTGATTCCAATGAACCTTTAATGCCCACTAAAGAACCCATATGTGGTATTCTGCATGTGGAATGAGGACCACAGTGGCTGTCATGAAACCCAAAACTCTGGGGTAGAATGCTGCTGTAACTTGTGGAAGCATCATAAAAAATGAGCATCATTCTGTAAAACCTGTGCTGTCTCCATACAGAGACTTGACATACAGGTCCTTGGAGTCACATGGCAACCAGTGAATACTTGCGGTTGTGAACATTTCAGGCTAGGACAAAACAAAATGATTAATTGATCCCCTCCTTGTATAGGAGACCGTTGATGAAGGTGCCAGATGCCAATCTTCCATGAAAGGAAAAACCCTAGTTCTCTTCAGCCTGAAATAGGCTGCCATAGCTGCCATGCACTTGGTGAGCACCTGAAGGCTGTGATGAGACCAAGTGGAGGTGTCTTGAACTAGAAGTGATTGGCTCTTACCTTGAAGTGCAAGAATCTATATGATGTTGCTGCTGTCTTTAAGTGTAGCTAGACAAATTGGAAATCAGAACAGCAAAATCCAATCTCTCTTCTGTAAGCCTGGAAACAACTCTGAACATATATTAACTAAATCTGAGACTAGTATTTGCAAGAATTCTAATTACTGTGAGGTATAGCCATCACAGAGTTAACATAAATACATAGCAGAGAAGTGAGGCAGAGGCCCTCTATTGGGAATTGCAAAATGCTTTAACACAGCTGTACACCAAGTTTCAATATTCGCTGTTTAACTTATTTCTCATAATGTCTGTCATGGGCTGTTCAAACAGTGTAAGATGGATATGCAGTCTAAGAGAAGAGACAGATTTGCCTTTGTTGTCCTCTAAGACGTGGTTCTTCTCCCAGGTCTTAGGCCATGCTCCTTTTTCCAACTATTTTACCATTCCCTTCTTGCAATATAAATGCTACTGCAGCAACAAACCATGTGATAAACACAGTACAGTTGTGTGTGCGCACTCACCATAATCAGAGATGCTTGAATAAGGGAATCACTGCTACAAGCAAAAGCTTCCACCTGACTTACTCTATACAGTTTGCCTTTCCGTTATCTGCCAGATGCTTGTCAGGGATATAGCTACATTTTATTGTTCAACTTTGGATATTTGTCTGTGTGTTATTACAAGCAAGGCTTTGCTCATGTAATCTGCATGTTTTTTTTTTCCTTTTTGTGACAACAGCTGGTGTTATGTTTTGGTGATAGGTAGATAATTAACACTGATCTTTGCAACAGGGGAAAGTTAAAAGAATTGTTATTATACCATGATCCCCCCAAAACGTGCACGCTGATTGGCCAGCGTGCCCGTTGTAAATCGAGTTATACTAATGGAAAAAGGTCCGGTCGCCCGGACTTTTTTCCATTAGTATAACTCGTTTTTTTTAAACACTGTCTCGCTATGTTAAATGGGTTTAACATAGCGAAACAGCTTTAAAATAAGCAACGGAGATCTCCGTTGCTTATTTTAAAGCTGTCTCGCTATGTTAAACCCATTTAACATAGCGAGGCAGTGTTTAAAAAAAAAGCAACGGAGAAAGCAAGATCTCCGTTGCTTTTTTTAGTGTCTCGTTATCTTGCTTTCTCCGTTGCTTTTGCCCACAGCTCTGATGTACTGCACGGGCGCGCAGTACATCAGAACTGCCGCGGATGCCAGACATCTGCGGAAGGGCAGTAAACAGGCATTATACTATGCCATTATTTAAGAAAAGTAACAGTTTCTTTTCTTAAATAATGTCATGGTATAATAGCAATAACCCACTTCTGGGTGTGGGTAATGCTAAATTTACCCACGGTTGGCTTTGTTTGGTCCCTCGGCTTCGCCCTCGGGACCAAACCACGCCAACCGTGGGTAAATTTAGCATTACCCACACCCAGGCGTGGGTTATTGCTATAGTACACAACAGGGGAAAGTTAAAAGAATTGTTAGTACAGGCACATAACAGAAAACCATAAGGCAAAAAAAGTATGCTCTTACAATACAAACATAGTTTTCATTTAACACTGAATCAGTTTAAACGCATATTGTTCAGAGTATTGTGACTGCATCTGCAATGTCATTTTTCTGAAAAACAAAACAGTTTGTTGTTAATCTCCCTCCACATCTTTGCACAACTTTATAAAAACACAGAAACAATACTAGGCAAGCAATCATAAGGCCCATATTATGCCTAGCCACAAACCCCTTTAAGTAAGTACACTTAAACGTTCCTGTCATCCTTTGCAAGCACTTACTAGTGCTCACCTCCCAAACTGAGCAAGCAAGTACATGATAAACCTGGTGTAAATTTGCATTTACCCATCCAGTCAAGACTATCCTTAAAAGTTATCAAAGTAGTAATCTGTTAGATCTGCAGTGGGAACTTATTCCACAGGCTGGGAATACACTAAGTTAGGAACCGATCCCTTAACATGTATTTTATTCTGTATAACATTTAACAGTTACAAAATGCACTTTACATTGCAATCAGTATGACAACTGGGGTGGAAGTAGTCATGTTTGCACACTATCATCACTCGCATAAAAAAGTTAAACAAGAAAGTCAAATAGTTTAAAATAGTGGCTAAAAGTCAGGTCAATTTCAGTACATACAACTGTTTCTACAATTTACTTTTAGTGCTTTTAGATTTCTTTTATCTTTGTTTTTACTTACATCAAAAAAAGCAGAAGTCAAGTTTTCCTGGAGTTTGTAAAGGCGTGGATTTATAAATCCTAGAGAAGGAAGGCCTTTCTGAAACCTCTGATCATTAATAAGAGACAAGATGCCACCAAAGACTGGAGTTGAGGCCTATAATAAAACAAGAAAAATATGATTAAAATGTTACTATCTTATCTGTAATAAGCACAGTACAGGAACATAATTCATAAATGCTCTATGAGACTGGAAACAATTATGGAAATAGCATGCTACGAGCATATAATATGCTCCACACAGCATGTCTTGACTTGGCCAAAGCATTTGGCAAAACTTCCCACTCAGGCATACTAGAAAAGCTAAATAAATTGGGAGTAAACCCACTGTTACCCAGTGATTGGCATCTGGCTCACAGAGAGGAGGCAGGAAATCAAAATAGGGGAAGTGACCTCCACAAAGAGACTAATCACCTATGGAATAACCCAGGGTTCTGTCCTAGGACCTCTCCTGTTTGGCATCTACTTTTCTGGAGTAAAAGCTAATATCATAAGGTTCTGGCTGACTAAATGTACATTAAGATAACTGCATGCTAGGATCAGTAAATGAATCCCCAAATGAGTTAGCCATCCTGCAGGAAGGCTTGTCCCAAACAAATAAATAGTTCCAAAGCCATGGAATAAACTAAATGCCAAATAATGCATTGTCATCTACCTCACAGAACTACTACATTGACGATACACCCTTAAGAGCTGACCCAGTCCTTCGAGATTTGGGAACTTATATGGACAGTGACCTAACATTTGACCAACATGTGTTCATTGTTGTAAGACAATCCTACTATATTGCACAGCTTGTAAACAAAGGGATTGTGTCTAGACCTAGGGAAGCCATTATCCCTCTTTACTCAGCCTTCATTAGGCCACCTACTGAGTATAATGCCCCCTTTGGCATGTAAGTGCCCAGACACAAGCAATAACTGAAATGCCCACAGAAATACCTTACTAAAAGGATACAAGGCCCAAACAGCATGTCCTACATGGACCGACTCAAAGCCCTGTCACTATAATAACTATCCTACAGACTGCTAAGTGGTGACCTGTGTGGTATACAAGGCACCCTCCAACTCAATACTGATGGATTTACTGCACATCAGCAAGTCAAATGGTGTCAGAAATACTGTTTGGGGATCTAAACCTCTTCTGCAACATCAACAGAATGGTTTGGAGGGACAGATGTACCTCGCAGAGGATACTGCTGGTGGGAAAAGACTCCCCATCCACATTCATCCCTGTCCATATTCAAGCACAGTTTGGATCTATGGATGGAAAACAGAAAATTTACCCCAGCACTGCCCCCCCCATACTACTAATGGACAGTGGCAGCTCCTAAATGCTTTATCCCAAGCCTTGGTCCCCTTAAGTTATCTGTGGTGTGATACCATTTTTTTCTCATTAGGGTTACTATATAATTATCAACAATGGGATGGGTAAAGCCAATCTATAACCAAATGGGATTGGTTATTTCGAGCACAAAAAGGGAAATTGTCTAGACTTACTTCAAGCAGAGCAACCAAGGAATATGCATTATAAAATATTATGTATGTCCAAATATTTTGTTAAAATGTAGACTAGTGGAAGCTGTTCAAGATCAATAAGATAATGACGGGAAGAAACCCAATAAAAGTAAACAGAGTAATTTAATCTTGCAATTATAGCAGATATAAAATAATATACTTTACTTCTGAATAAAGATTTGGAGCCCCGGTTTCTTATACTGTAGTCAGAAGAAACTTCTTCAAAATATCTCCCATAAAGCTGTGAAAGAAAATATATCTGTAGTGGCTGTTACATCCAGACTCCTGAATGAGTGAAGCTGCCTAAACGCAAAAGTGCCAAGTGAGAAATTGCTGCAGTTAACTTTTTGGAAATAAAGAGAGGTGTAACAGAAGAGAACACGTTGTAGGTAGAGTCTGTTAGGGAAAGGTAGTCAGAATATAGCAGAGCCGAGATTACGATGATGAGTTCTGAAGGGTGTTAAGCAGTACGCATTTTATTGCTTTAGAGTATACCTGAGAAAGTTTTAAAGATGGTTGTGGAAAAGCCTGCAAGAATAGCAAAACTAGTGAACAGTTTAGAAAAGAGAATATGTTTGACAGGCTTGTATCTGGGGTATTGCAGAAGACAGGCTTTGATTCAGTATAGACAGCTGAGAAGCTGGACGAGGGTAAGGTAGTTCACACAGCCTACTTGGACCTCGCCAAGGCTTTTGACACTATCCCTCACTCTGGAATCATAGATAAATTTACTAAGCTGGGCATTAATCCCTATGTCACTCGATGGGTTGCAAACTGGCTTACTGGAAGAACACACACTGTAAAAGTAGATGACTCAAAATCCAGCTCCAGGCAAGTGACAAGTGGTGTACCGCAGGGTTCTGTCCTGTGACCACTTTTATAGGTTCATAGGTAGGTACTAGGCTATTGGCCCTAGGGCCTACATAAGCCTAGCCAAACAGTACCATGGCTTTTGCCAACCAAGAAAATTTATTTTCCTGTGCCCCTGTCAAGCAGAGCCACAGAAGTGATCCCCAGGGTGAATTTCCTATCTCCCATCATTTTGTTTGGCATCTACTTCTCTGAAGTACAGGTCAACACTAAGGGACTCTGGCTTACAAAGTTCGCAGATGACTGCAAGCTGGGAGCCATTATTGAATCCCCAAATGATGTGGATACACACTACAAAAGGGCCTTACCAAAACAGATGGCTAGTGCCAGAGCCATGGGCTCAAGCTAAATGTCAAAAAATGTATAGTTGTCCCCTTTGGGAAAAACCATGTACCTGTGAACTACCACAGAAGTGGCAGTACACTAAACACCGAAAGTGTGATAAGAGACCTAGGGACACAGGTGTACAGTGGTCTCACCTTTGATAACCACATAGCCACAACAGTTAGAAAACCCTTCTGTGTGGCACACCTTGTCACTAAGGGCTTTTCATCCAGAAAAATGGAGGTCATTGTCCCTCTGTACTCATCCCTCATTAGACCCATTATAGAATACAGTGCCCTGTTTGGTATGTACCTCACAAGACATTTGCAACAACTAGAAAGGCCACAGAAATACCTCACAAAAACAATCACAGGCCTAAAGCAGATGCCTTATGTTGACCGTCTAAAGAAACTCCAGCTATACTCCAGCTATACTCTGTCACATATCACCTACTCAGAGGTGATCTCTGCCTAACATACAAGGCTATGTCAAACCCAGTGTTGTTGGACATGCTACACTTAAAGAAATCCCAATCCCTCTGAGACACATGCTCCAGGGATCTTAACCTTGTCATCATGATGAACAGAACATGCAGGAGGGATAGGTTCCTGACCCAGAGACTCCCCATACTCTGGAATAGGCTGCACATACATGTCAGGCAGAGCACCTCAATGGTCCTCTTTAAGAGGAACCTTGACGATTGGATGGGAGACAGGAAATTCACCCCGAGGATAACATCAGTAGCCCTGCTAGACAGGGGTCCAGGAAAGTAAATATTTGTGGGAAGCAATAGCCAGGGAATCAATCTGGCTAGGCTTGTATAGGCCCTAGGGCTGATAGCCTAGTACCTACCTATGAACCTGTGACTGCAGTTTTTGACTGGACTGACACAGTAATCAAGTGTAATAGTAAAACATTTAATCTGAGGGATTCATTCAATTTAGATTCCATCAACAGTAAAGGCAGAGACTGGGGAATGACAGTCCTTGTATGATGTACTTGGAAGCCCCACTGACTTACTTTTAATGGATTTAACAGCTGATGGGAATCTTTCAGCCACTGTTGTAGTTCAGTGAATCTTTCTTTGAGTAAAACCTGCTTGGTGGTGAGGCAGTAGTGTTTGCAGAGAATGACAGTGCCATCATTATATCGCATTAAGGCTCTATTTGTGCATTAGGGTAAAGTGTAGTCTGAGAAGCAGAAGGTACAAGTAAAAGTCCTTCTGGTGGTATCTTAATTTCACTGTAAAGGTGGAGCAGTATGAGGAATTACAATGCTCTAGGTAGAATGTGACAACAGAAAATTTTGGTTTAATCTCAGGCTACACAAAGAGTGTACATTAGTCCTTTGTGACAATGTACCAAAGGCCTTTAACAAGTTTTAAGACAAGGACTAGTATAATATGGCTTTTGTTAAGGCTGGCTCTAATTTATTTAGTTAGGATGGTAATTACAGAATAGTCTTTCCTAAGTAGCATGGATTGTCACTGCCTCCATTTTGTCCAAGCTGAGTCTGAGGTCACTACTCTTCATTGTAAGGATGAGGGAAGAAATGTATTAAATGTATGTCATCTGCATAGCAGTGGTACCACAAAAAAGGAGCTCATGGAAACCCTACAACAGAGGATAGTTCTTACACGAATTAACCCAACAGAAAATCTCATCAGATAAGAGACAAACCAATGAAAGGACTGAGGAAGACGAGCCACAGTACATCTCAAGATGTGCCAGTATGACTGCATGATACACTATAGCAAGTGCAGCTAAGAGATTAAACTTCAGTTGTCTCTGGCCAACAGCATATCATAAAAGGATAAAGCCTTAACTTTGGCCCAGGTGACCTGAAGTTAATTAGCAGGTTTGGTATCTGAGGTGCTGGCAGGTAGGGATGGGCATTTGCCTAGGTGCTCCATACAGGAGAGTAGCCCTTGCATACAACAGATGAATGCAGCAGAGGGGGTTGGGGAAAATGAGGGTGGGTCACTAAATAAATCCATCATGACCCCCCTGATGACCTTAAGATCCAAGCCAGCCATAGCCCCCAGTAGGACAAAATCAAGGGGTGGAAAGAGCAGCTGGTAGACCTGACAATGGGCAAAGTCCCGGAATGGCCGTAAAGAGCAAAGCAAAAAATGGGGGGGGTGAAGTTGTTTCCATGGTACAGATAGAAGAAGCCCTAAATAACCCAGTTTTTTAATTTGTCCAAGTGCTGAAGGAACTGATGATGGAAAAGAAGACTGAAAAGACAATGTTTACTTGCCTCTGACCACAGCCATGACTAGATGCATCTACCGCAGTGTTAGAAGAGTGGATCACTGTCTAGACAGAGGCAGCTGCCTCATGGCACCACTATTTTCCCACTTACGTACATCACCCAATATGTTCTGGGATTCTTAGGAAATACAGCCGCTGCCAGCTACCCAGCAATATAACCAACAACTTCCAAGAAGCAGCACTGATGATACTGTAAGTTCCATCTTCTATCTCCTTCCTAGCCCTGTTGACCAAGCAGACTGCCACATGAGACTGAGGTCTGTCACTCTAGAACTTGAGTGTAAAGCAGTCAGGGAAGATGTAGACACTTAGGAGATAAGGATTACCCAGACACAGCAGATGCCTCACTATCACAGGACCCTGTTCAAGTTCCTCGATCCTGCTGCCAAAAAAAAAAACAGACACAGGATCAGCATTGAATAGTAACAGTGACCTCTCACCATCAGGATATTAATGTCTCTTACAAGTGTTGTTTTAGTACCATCTCTTTCCTTGAATTCGGACTGAAATGCATCAAGAAGCTCATGGGAGACGTAGACGAACACTAAGCAACAACCACTTTCTTAGAAACCTTATCAATAATGTGAAGGTTAGATGGAGGCCAATAATTCTTTTAACTATTTATATCCATTGATGGTTTCATGAGAAGAGAAACCACTTGTCTTCAGAAAGGATATAATAATCTGAAAAATAAATGTAACTAATGTGCACACAGCCTGCAGGGATAAGACACGCTCAAGATCAACTACATAACCTCAGTTCAGTGCAAATAAGTAAACTCTTAATGAAGCTTAAATAGTAAACTCTTATGTTTTAAAAAGGACAGTGGCTGAAAATAAAGCCATTCATATCAGACCACTGTCAGATGAGTGAATGACTTGATGGCAAGTCATTCACTCATCAGACCACTGTCAGATGAGTGAATGACTTGCCATCAAACATCAAAGACAATCTTACAAAGATCAGAATCCTTTCAGTATTTCAGGCTGGTACTTGCTGAAAGCGCAGATACTAAAGACAGTGTTCATGCAGTCATATTTATCTGAAAAGTCAGCACTTCTTAAATTATGGTAGAAAAGTTGCTGGATATTATACCATGACCCCCCCCAAAAACGTGCACGCCGATTGGCTAGCGTGCACATTGTAAATCGAGTTATACTAATGGAAAAAGGTCCGGTCGCCCGGACTTTTTTCCATTAGTATAACTCTACTTTTAAAACACTGTCTCGCTATGTTAAATGGGTTTAACATAGCGAGACAGCTTTAAAATAAGCAACAGAGATCTCCGTTGCTTATTTTAGCTGTCTCATGCTAAACCCATTTAACATAGCGAGACAGGTTTTAAAAGCAATGGAGAAAGCAAGCTCTCCGTTGCTTTTTTTACTGTTTCGCTAGGTTAAATGGGTTTAACATAGCAAGACAGTTTTAAAATAAGCAACGGACATCTCCGTTGCTTTTTTTACTGTCTCGCTATGTTAAACCCATTTAACATAGCGAAAACAGTAAAAAAAAAGCAACGGAGATCTTGCTTTCTCCGTTGTTTTTGCCCACAGCTCTGATGTACTGCGCAGGCGCGCAGTACATCAGAACTGCCGCGGATGCCAGACATCTGCAGAAGGGCAGTAAACAGGCATTATACTATGCCATTATTTAAGAAAAGTAATAGTTTCTTTTCTTAAATAATGTCATGGTATAATAGCAATAACCCACTTCTGGGTGTGGGTAATGCTGTATTTACCCAAGGTTGGCTTTGTTTGGTCCCGAGGGCGAAGCCCTCGGGATCAAACCACGCCAACCGTGGGTAAATCCAGCATTACCTACACCCAGGCGTGGGTTATTGCTATATTATTACAGTGAAAGGCACTACAACTGGAAAAGGCATTTCTGAGGAAATGACAAGGATGTTGAAGTAGGAACCTTGTAGATGTCCTACTTGTCACTGTTGCAGTATTCCTTCCAATAGGAACATCCTGCCTAGGATAGTTGTACCTCCGGCCAGCATACCAAAGCCAGAGCACTTCCATCTGCCATATGTCAGACATATGTCCTACATCTGAAGAAAAAGGTACATAAGTGACATATTAGTGCTAAACTCACAGAACTGAATTGCTCCATACGAATAGGAGCAGTAAATGAGGAAAAAGGAAACACGATACATGTATATCCAGAAAAAGGAGAAGAAAATCCATTGGCCAAAGGAAAAAGGCAAACATATCCCAAAACAAAAGAATAACTGAGGGAAGGAAAGAAGGAGGGGGACACTCCAACAGCAACAAGTGAGACATCAACTGTGTGGTACATTCTTACACAACTTTACTATGTCGTTCCTAAGTCAATGTTGCAGTACTCCTTACAATAGAGAGAGTACTAAAGCTACTGTAAAGCAAAGGAGGAAGAAGAAGGAACTATGCTGACTGTCTAAAAAACTCCACCTATACTCTGTGGCATATAGTCTACTCAGAGGCAATCTCTGCTTAACATACAAGGCCATATCAAACCCTGAGCTGTTCGACAAGCTCCACTTAAAGAAATCCCAATCCCTCAGAGCCACACGCTCCAGGGATCTAAACCTTGTCATCACAATGAACAAAACATGCTGGAGGGATAGGTTTCTGACCCAGAGACTCCCCATACTCTGGAATAGACTGCACATGCATGTCAAGCAGAGCGCCTCCTTGGCCCTCTTCAAAAGGAACCTTGACGATTGGATGGAAGATAGGAAATTCACCCTGGGGATCACTTCAGTCACCCTGCTAGACAGGGGTCCAGGGAAGTAAATATTGTGGGAAGAAATATCCAGGGAATTGTTATGGTTCGGCTTGTATAGACCCTAGGGCCGATAGCCTAGTACCAACCTTAAAACCTAAGGAGCCCTACAAAAAACATGGTGGATAAACCTAACAAAACCTGTTCTGGCCCTTGAAAACATATCCAACTTGTACTGCACAGTAAAAGTATGGACATAAGACCAAGTAGCAGCTCCCAAAATGGAACTAGCATCAAGACCCTTAAAAAAGCTCCAGAAGTGGTAAATACCACAGTAAAACGAGTACAATCAAAAGTTGAAAGTCATTTGTCATGGAAATAATAACAAAAAGAATTGGTGTTAAAAATCCAAGAAATGGTTTGTTTAGAAACTGCCACACTCAAATTCTTGTGCTGAAAGGAAACAAAAAGTTGCCCAGATTTCCTAATATCTTTAGTCTTATCTAAGTAGTTTTTGTGCTGTTTATGCAAATCCATATAATGAAGAACCCTCTCACTGTTATTTTGTGAAGAAGGAAAGAGGGAAGGAAGATGGCTGCTCTGATTCAAAGTTATATCATTGATAACCTTAAGCATAAAAATAGGATTGCTTCTAAGAGGTACTCTGTCAATGGGAAAACTAGAAAAAGAGGAAATGACAGAAGAGCTTGACGTTCAAAAACTTTTGCAGAAGTCAGGGTCACCATCAAACAGTTTTCAGGTACACCATTTCAAAGTGGAAGTAGGTGCTGGTTCAAAAGGGTGGCAGAGTTAACTTTTCAAGAGCACAGGTCAGGTCCCAAGGAAGAGGAATGAGTTTTTTTGGAGACCTAATAAGAAAAGATGCCTTTAAGAAACTGTATGACCTCAAATCTAGAAGAAAGTGGTGGATTCAGAGGCAGACAGGCAGAAATGCCTAACAAATGTGGTTTAACATAGGAGTATGCCAGACCAGAATTGAGCAATTCACATAAATATGAAAGAACAGTAAGAATGCCCACCAAAAGATGGCCCTGTTCATTGTGACACATAAAAGAAAATCTTTTCAACTTGGGAACATAAAATTTTCTTGTACTGGGTTTTTTTTGCCTCCTGCAAAACCTGAAGCATTTCCTCAGAAAATTAGTGTTGAAAAGAAATCAAAACCATACCATCCAAAGTGTCAATTGTAGGGCGAGAAGATGAAAATGAATTATAGAGCCCTTGTTCTGTGTGAGCAGATTCATCCTGTGAGGTATCTTTTGATGACTGCCCCTGGTCAAGTGAAAAAGGAGAGAATAATCATGTCTGGGCCAAAAGGGAGTCACCAACAAGATTCTGGACCTGTCCAACATTATAATGTGCAAGTCCTTTGGCAACAGAGGGAGAGGGGGAAGTGCATACAGAATATCCCTCTCTAAGAAAAAGGTATGGTATCCAGTTTCCAAGGCAGAGGACTTGGCAATCTGAAACAGAACTTGGGAGATGTGTGCTCTGAGGGGAGGCAAAAAGATCCCACTGATGCACAATGTCCTGAAAAGCCTCTCTGTGTAATATCTACTTGTGAGGATCTGCCCTGGATCTGATAGACCATCTGCCACTATATTGTTTTCTAAAGGAATATAGACTGCCTGAAGAATCAACTGATGGTGTATGGCAATGTCCCATGCTATGAGGGATAGTCTGTGTTGCTCGCCTGGTCAGGATAATAAAGACAAGTGGTTGTGAGTTCAGTTCAAGCAGCTTTATTACACACAAACACATCAGGAATGAGGCTTTGTAACAAACTTAAAACTTATAAAGAGACTGACTACCACACTCATACATTTTAACACTCTGGCTGTTCTCTCAAAATGGCATTGCTGCCTGCCCGTGCTCACTATTTATATGCATGTGCTTACATCTGGAAATGCTTCTTAAAGTTACATACACATGCTCTGTTTTACATGCTCCCTTTTTGAGAAATAGATCATATATTAAATGACAATATTCATTAACATGCAGTTACACAGAAATGATCTTTTGACATACAATTATACAGAACTAATTCTTTGGCATGTAATCATGCAAAATTAGACAAAAAACAATCATGTCCAGGTTGCTGTGTATTATACACTAGGTCTAGAAATACGACCTGACCGTGTAACATAAAAGTCAGACTTAGATCTAGCAATGGGGACTGTCTTCAAAGAATGTTCAACTTTGGGGACAACTGGGACATCATCAGGAACGGGTATGGATACTGAGACATGTTCTTCGGTAAGAACATTGTCAAGAGTTGCTCTGAGATCTAGAGTCTGTATCACAGGTACGATGCTGCAATATTGTTTCTGACACAGAAAGAATATGCCTGCGGTTTCTCCCGTATTCAATACCCTCAGATTCCACTAAGTAGGATCTCAGCTTGGCACATATACCTCTCACTTGACCAGTTCTTTCAATGCCTTTTGCCATTTGCATTCTCACTCTCTCCTTCTTTCGAAGCATGAAGAAATCTGCTTGTTTTATCATAGCTAGACTTCTGAAAGGAATGCTTCTTAAAAAGTTGGGCTTTGATTGCTTTGTTGTTTTTAGCATTAGGCACCAACAAACTACAACTGATAGGCAAGGTTGTTCTGGTTTGCCTAGACAGATGTCTGAACAGGCAAGCCAAGTAGGTTGTCACAGGGTATACTTCTGAGATTAAGCAAATTCAAGAAGATATCGGTATTACCACACTTTGGCCTCTCTAGTAATTGCTTTGCACTCTGTACTGCACATTCAGCAAGGCCATTTGACTGTGGGTATTCCAGACTACTAGTAACATGGATAAAGTCCCACTCTTTTGCAAATTTCTGAAACAATTGACTGGAAATCTGGGTACCACTATCAGAAATAACTGTGTGAACTACCATGGACTGAGAAATGACGTTTCATCTTAGTAATGACAGTACTGGACGTTAGGTTAGGTAGCAAATCGATCTCAAACCAGTTTGAATAAAAGTCTGCCAACACTAAGTAATGCTGATTGTTCCACTTAAATATGTCAGTGGCTACTGTTGACCAAGGTAGTTCAGTAATCCAGCTTAGCTGAAGTGGCTCTTTTTGCAAATGCAGTTTAGTACTGTTGGATACTGAACAAGAATAAAGTACTTTATCAATGTCCTTCGATAGAGAAGGCCAAAAATACTAGTCCTCTCACCCTTCTTTTGGTAGAATCAGAACCTGGGTGGCCACAATGCAAAATCTGAATATATTCACATTGTAAGGAAGTAAGAACACTAACAACCTTCTGACCTTTGAAAAGGATACCATCTTCCATCAACATCTCATCTCTGTATGGAAAATAAAGTTGTACTTCTGGCGGTACACAGGATTGCTCTGACGGCCATCCAACATTCATGAAGTGGTTGAGATTTTGCAAAATTGTATCAGTTTTTGTATGATCACTTGGCTCATCAAGTTTGTGGTAAAAAAATTACGCACTTCCATGACACCAAAGTCAAGACTCTGCATCAAGCTGTTCTGTGGTATTTCTGGGCGATCTGGAAAAGATATCAGCCAGATAAAGAAGTTTGCCTTTTGTATAGACCCATTTTGAAGTTGTACTTTTACAATCCAAGCATCATTCTTTGTAGTCTTGCATAGGCTTCTTTAAAATAGTGACTAGAGGCTGATGATCAGTTTCTATTTGGATAGCTCAGCCATAGATATAATCATGGAACTTTGAACATGTGAAGACAATAGCCAAAAGTTCCTTCTCAATTTGAGCATACTGTATCTCAGTTTGGCTAAGAGTTCTAGATGCATAGGCAAAAGATCTGACCTCCTGAAGAATAACTGCACCAAGACCGAACTTTGAAGCATCACAGGAAAGAACTACTAGTTTGTGGACATCATAGTATCTCAATGTAGGTGGGTTGGCAATGTGCTGTTTGGGGTTATCAAATGCTCTCTGGTGTTATTCTAACCATGACCAATAAACATTTTTGCATGTCAGCTCTCTTAAAAGTATTGATAACTCACTAAACTCAGGGATACATTTACCCAAATAGTTAACCGTACCAAGAAAATGCTGTAAGGCTTGGATATTGTCTGGGGTTGGCATCTCAAGAATGGCTGCTTGTTTAGAAGGGTCTGGTCGTAAGCCAGTAGTAGTAAACAAATGACCTACATTAGTAACTTCTGGTAATCTGAATTTACATGTCAGAGGATTGAGCTTTAAGTTCACTTCACGCACTCTGTCCAGAATTTTCCTGAGCTTTCTGTCATGCACTGCTTCACCATTGTCTTCAACCAGTAAACCATCAACTATTATAGCACATGGATGGGCCGAAAAAATTTGCTCCATTGCACCCTGAAAGACTTCAGTGGCAGAATCTATTCCAAAAGGCAGCCTGAGGAATTTGTATCTATCAAATGGGGTACTGAACTGAGTCAGTGGTAAAGATTTGCGATCAAGCATTACTTGCCAAAATGAACTCTTTGCATCAAAGTAAAAAAAAACAGTGGCATTTGGCATGAGGACGGCAACCTCCTTGACTGTACGCATAGGATGATGAGGTCTTTAATGCCGTGTTCAAATCTCTTGGGTCAATGCATATTCTGATTTCATCTGAACCTTTCTCATGAGCAGCTACCAAGACACCCACTCAGTTGGTTCTGTGACTGGACAAATCACACCTCGCTGCACCATTTTGAATTTGTTCTACATAGCTACTGGCACTCTCCTTGCTGGTCTGACCACTGAACTGACCTCTGGGTCTATTTTTATGAAGTACACAACTGGAAGTTTGTCTAACTTGTCATTGAAAACATCAGCATACTCTGAGAAAATAGCATCAGTAATGCTGGAACTGGAACATGTGCTTACAAGATGTATATCTTTGGTAAAATAAAGCAGTTTCATTCTCAAACTGTCTCTGACACCTAATAATGACTGCACAGGTCTTCTAACTACAAAAAATTGCAAGCTGTAACTGTTCCCAGCCAAATAGCATAGGTTCATAGGTAGGTACTAGGCTATCTGCCCAAAGGCATTTATAAGCCTAGCCAGAATAAAAGCACTACGGTTTGAATCTCTTCACCCCCATAAGCAACAAGCTTTGCACAACTGGCCAAATTAAATTGCTCACCAGCTCTCACTCTAGCAAATGTTTCTGCTAACATTACATTGCACTTTGAACCACTGTCTACTTTGAACTCCGTGGGTTTACCATTGATCAAGACAGTACAGAATACCTCATTCTTTGCCAACAAATCTACTGCAGTAACCTTTTCACCGACCACTGATATACCACATAGAAAGTATGGTTGCAGCTTTCTATATGATCAACCTGCTTTTTTGAGTGGCCTTTCTTAACAACTGAATGAGGCTTGCTTGATTTTAAAAAACCTTTGAAAGTGGTTCCATTTTTTATACTTGTGGCATTGCTGACCAAATGCTAAGCAGTTTTCTCTTTTAGACTCATGATTGGCACCATAATTATGACAATTAACAATAAGACTTGACTTGGGTTTTGCTGACTCACCTTTATACTGCACTGAGCATATCCATTTTGCTGAGCTAGTCTTGGAAGTTGCTAGAAAGTTACGGGTCCTCCCAAGGAATCCCGCAGGGGTTGCAGCTGCCATGTGCTTAGGCCTGCTTCTGCTTCCCACATGCTGCATGCTGTCTATGCTTGCTCTAGAGGCTGCTGAAACTAAGCTTTTATCACTTGTAAGCATACTTGTGTGCCTTTCTGTGAGCTCATGGATTTGACAAATCTCTGTGGCTTTGCTCAATGTTAAATCGTTGTCATGAAGCAAAATCTTTCTCACTGCAGCATTATTAACACCACACACAAGCAGCTCCTTTATTAACTCATCTTTCAAATTACCAAATCTGCACATTTTAGCCTTATTTCTCAAGTCAGTGATATAAGCTGAAAAAGTTTCACCTGGCTTTTGGTCTCTTGTATAAAATAGGTGCCTCTCTAATGTAGCATTTGTCTGTGGGTTGCACAATTCTCTAAATTTACGTTGCAAGCACTCAGGGTCTTCCCTTGATTCAGCCAGTACAACAATATGGTGGTTTTCTCCTTCTCCTGCCTATGTTGCTGGTGCATACACAAATGAACGCTGTGTCTCAATGGCCTCAGACCCAGCTAAGTTAAGCAAAATGAATACCTCTGTACGTGCATCTTTGTCAGAAAAAGCTGCTTGTATGAAAATATTCCTGCTCAAATACTTTCCAATTCTCTGCAATATTATGATCAAACACAAGTGGACTGGGTTTGTGAAATGCCTCTGCCATATCAACACACAGTAGTGAAGGTGCTTGAAATTACAGATGAACATACACACGTAAATATATGCCAGAATTTGTAATTATGCCCAACAGTACAACAGACTCTTTGAAACAACTGCACTTTGCCAAATAAGTCTCCATAGCACAAGAATACTTTAAAATCACTGTACTTTGTGAAACCACTCCTTATCAGTGGAAGAAATACTTTGAAATGACTGCACTTTGCGAATAAACTGTACACAGCACAAGAAGCTCTGAGTAAGAAACACTTTGAAATGAATGCACTTTGCAAATAAACTGTACACAGCACAGAAACTTTTCAAAATGGCTGTACTTTGCAAAATAACTCTGTACAGTGTAAGAAAACACTATGAAATGGCGGCACTCTGTGAATAAATGTACATCGCACAAGAAACGTTTTTCGAAATGGCTGTACTGTGACTGCACCTCGCACTATATCTGTACTTTGCACACAGCAAAACTCTTTTACATAACTGCACCGTAATAAAGCACACACTCTGCAATAACTATGCACACTCTGAGATACTTCGAACAACTCTAGTTATGCTTTGAATGATTTTGGTCAATGGAAAATAGTAGTTTACGCTCAAAACTTGGTCTTCTACTAAAAACATGCAGTTGTCATGCTCTTTAAGCTTATTTTGCCCTTTTATTGTTGTCGTTATGCCCATTCAACCTCTTATCATGCTTACTGTACTTTTCTTGTGCCCATTTTACTTTAAACATGCTCGTTATGCAAACCAAAGGTAATTCTGAGCCCCATATGAATATTTATGTTAGTTTTATCAAATATTGTAGTTTTGGAAATTCCATTTAATTAATGATGTGTTTTGTGCTACTCTTTTGATTAGTAAATTTGTTGTGTGCCTTATGAATGCTCCATTTAATTTTCTTTGCAAAATAAGTCATTCGCGCAAGTTTTGATTACCTGTAGTTTGTTTCTGGCCCTTTTTGATCGTTTGAGCACTGTTATCACCCGACCTGCTCAATATGCCTTCACCTTTAACTCTGCACTTCATGGCTTGAAGAGGTTGCACTCTCAGTTCTGGTTCTGACACCATGTCGCTCGTCTGGTCAGGATAAAACAGACAAGAGGTTGCGGGTTCAGTTCAAGCAGCTTTATTACACACAAATGCATCAGGAATGAGGCTTTGGAACTTAAACTTAAATAAACTTATAAACAGACTGACTACCACACTCATACATGTTAACAGTCTGGCTATTCCCTCAAAATGGCACTGCTGTCTGCAAGTGCTCGCTATTTATGCCTACATCTAGAAATACTTCTTAAAGTTACATACACATGCTCTGTTCTACAGTCTGCAATGGAAGTAAAACTTTGTTCCCCCTTGTTTATGTACCACATGACAGTGGTGTTGTCCATAAAGACCAAGAGTGGACCTGGACTCCAAAGGTTACACAGAGGCTAAAGAACCAGGATCAGACTTTCATTTCTTTGATGTTGATATACTCTTTCTCCTCTTGAGGAGACAAAACGTCCTGAACCCTGATGCTGTTGAAACAAGCCCTGCAGGCTAGGTCTGTTGCATCTGTAAACAGCTCATCAGTATCAGTAGGGGAAAGTACCAGAAAGGGGAGACCTGGATTTTGAGAAATCTAGTTGAACCAACAAAGAAATTCCATCAACAGGCAAAGCAAGAGAGGAATTCAGAAGTCCAGGAGATGACAATGCAGAAGCTAAATTGTCTTCAGATACCACTGGAACTTCCTCAAAAGGAAAGTATAGCTGTGTAAGTTAAACTTACCATAACAGTAGATGTTCGAAAGATCACTGATGCAATAGCTTTAGCTATACGGGTTATATCCTGCCAAGGATATAACAGATGGGCAGCTTCAAAAGCTTCAGGGCACCTTCCATGCATCCAAACTGACAAGCTGAGCTGACTAAAAGCCAAGTTTGGGCAGAAAGCCCTTCAGCTTTCCAGCCAGCAGAGACAGAAAGAGACTTGAGTCCTGAAATGGCAATGCTAAGAGCAACAAAAAAATATACATTTACATCCTGTCATAAAAAATACACCAAACAAGGGGGATGGAGGAGCTACTTCAGCAGTGATTATATGAACATCTACTGTTATGGTAAGTTCAATTTATACAACTGTACTATGTTGTTTATGTTGATCACTGCTGCAGTAGTCTTAGCTACAACTAACTCATTTTTGGAGGTGGAAGGAGAAGGCTCCTGGAGTTCCTGCAGAATAGTCCTAGCAAAGTTTGGTCTTGACCTAGAGAAGGAATCAAGCTTATAGTGCTTTGTAAAAGTATGTACAGAGGACCAAATAACAGCTTTTAGAATACTTCTAGAATCCAACCATTTCCAAAAAGCCAGAGATGAAGCCAAAGTTCTGGTAGAGTGGGTCTGGAACACTGCCTGGAATAGAATTATGATGAGCATAATAAAAGGTAACAGATTTAGACAACCATTTGGAAATAGTCTGTTTTGACACATATTGTCCATTCTTACCTTCACAAGAAATGAACAATTAATCCAAAAATCTGAAACATTTAGTTCTGTTAAGATAGTACCCGAGTTGTCTGTGGACATCTAATGTATGGAGTATCCTTTCTCTTTCATTTTTAGGTTCAGGATGCAGGAGGCCATGTATCCCAGGGAGTGTAATATTTTCCTGGCTGCGAGGTGGGTCTTGTGTGCCAGCTGGTGGAAGTAGGACTGCAGAAAAGTCTGCTTCGGGGGGGGGGGGGGGGAGCATTTCTGTGGATGTGTCTAGCAGAGTGCCCAGGAAGGTAATCCTTCATGTGGGTAGCAGCTGAGATTTTTCTGTTGATGGTGAACCCCAGTGAGGCCAGTAGGGTCTGTACAAAGGAGAGGTCCTGTAGGAGCTTTTCCTTGGTTTCTGCCTGAATGAGGCCGTCATCTAGCTAGGGGTACATGTGTATGGCTCTCTGTCTGCAGTAAGCAATGACTGGAGTCAAGCATTTTGTAAAGACTCTGGGAGTACTAGATAAGCCAAAGGGAAGTGCAGAGAACTGAAAGTGTTGGGACCCTGCTCTGAACCTTAGGTAACCCCTGCAGGTCTCTCTGATAGGAATATGTAGGTAGGCATCCTTCAGATCTAGGGTCACTAGCCATGCTTGTGGTAGGAGCATAGGTAGTAGTTTTTGTAGTATCAACATCCCGAATTTTGGAACCAGAAGGGACAGATTCAGGCAGAGAGGTCTAGGATAGGGCGCCATAGGGTCATAGGTGTGTACTAGGCTAATGGCCCTGGAGCCTTTACAAGCCTAGCCCATGGGATTACCCTGGAATCATGCCACCCGACCTTAGTTCCCAGTGCCTCTGTCAAGTAGAGCCACTGGAGTGATCCCTGGGGTGAATTATCTATTTCCCATCCACTCATCAAAATTTCTTTTGAAGAGGGCCAGTGAGGCACTTGACATGTATGGGAAGTCTATTCCATAGCATGGGCAGACTCTGGGTTATGAACCTGTCCCTCCAGCTTGTTCTGTTGATTGTGGTAATGAGGTTGAGGTCTCTGGAGTGTGTAGTGCGGGGGACTGGGATTTCTTCAGATGTAGCATTTCTAACAGGGCTGGGTCAGACATGGCTTTGTAAGTCAAGCAGAGATCACCTCTAAGTAGGTGATATGAGACAGAGAATAGCTGGAGTTTTTTGAGTCTGTCCATATAGGACAAGTGTTTAAGGCCTAAAATCCTCTTTGTGAGGCATTTTTGGGACCTCTCCAGTTGTTGTAGGTGTCTAGTGAGGTACATGCCAAATGGGTCCTTGTACTCGATGATTGGCCTAATGAGGGAAGAGTAGAGGGAGACATGACCTCTTTCTTCCTGGATGCAAAACTCTTAGTAATGACATGTGCCACACAGAAGGACTTTCTGACCACAGTGGCAATGTGGTGGTCAAAAGAGAGTGCCCTATTTTCTGGGAACCAGGAACAATCGAGTAAAATTCCTTCCCAGTCTGTTCCTTGAGCACGTGGTTCTACAGCACCCTGGGCATAAAGTTTTTGGATCTGGTGAACAGCTTCTGCTCTCTGGTTTGCAGGGATGTCTGGGCAACCTGACCACCTTGGTTTTTCTTTGAAACAGAATCTGTACCCTCTGGTAACAATTTTCAGGACCCATAGATGTGAGGTGATGGCCTGCTAGTTTTCTAGGAAGAGGAAAAGTCTTCCTCCTAGCTTGTCTGGGGACCTGGAGGGAAGGGAGTCATTGTGCATCTCTGGTGAAGGAAGTGGGCTTAGAACTCCCCTGCCTTGGAGGGGCAGTGCCTAGTTCTTTGTTGGCCGTGTGTCTGCGGCCTAGGGGGTTCTGTCTCTGCATCCCTTTCTCTGTTTTGGCTTAGCCTACAAGGGAAAGGACCAGTGCTTGGCAGGGAAGTTTCTGCTGAACCTGGGAGGCTGTACCTGCAAAAAGTCCTTCACAGTCTGCCTGGATTTGGCTTTGTCTTCCATTTTCTTGATGACTCTCCTTGGCATTGGGGCCAAACAACTGCTCTTTATCCAAAGAGGCATCTAAAAGTTTGGCTTTTTACCTGGTCATGCAAAGGTTGCTCCCTTAACCAGGTGTGCCTTCAGATAACTGATCCTGTAGCTGCAGCCCTGGTAGAGGCTTCTAAGGCATCATAACCACAATGTAAGGAGTGTTTTGCTACCTGAGAGCTTGACTGTATGAAGTCTGTTAATTCTCTGGTAGTGTTACTGTCAGGCAAGGCAGATATTTTCTAATTAATGAGTTTGAGCACATTCTGCTGGAATTTAATCATATGAAATTGAAAGTTTAATGCTCTCACAACTAATGTGGCCGAGGTGTAAACCTTTTTACCCATCCTGTCTAGAGCTCTGCCTTTCTTTGTTAGTTGGGATGGGGTTTTTTGAAGCGCTTGCTCTAGCTCCCTTAGGGCCCCGAGTAATTACTTCAGGGTCTGCAACAGGGTTTTTAAATAGGTATTTGTGAGAGTCTTGCACCCTGTAGTATCTATCCGGTTTTCTGGGTGCTGGAGGGAGAGAATCTGGAGAGAGGGCAGATTTTAGAAACATATCCTCTACTACATCCAGGATAGGAGGAACGGCCAGAGGCTTATGCTGACGCAAATCTAGAAATTCCCTGAGTCTCTTTTTAGACTGGGGATGGTCCTGGGCCTCCCAGTGAAAATGTTCTTTGAGAGTGTTTAGAGTTTCCCCAAAAGAAAAGTCCTTATGGAGAGAGGCAGTCGGAATGGGCTCATCAACATCAGAGTCCTCAAATGCTGCTAAGGGCTGGTCTTCCATGTCTGACTCCTCTAGATCTGAATCCACTGCTTCCTGGTCTGTGAGGACCCGTGGGGGGGGGTCTCTTTTTCTTCTGGCTGGTGTGGGGGGGGGGGTAGGTTGGCTACCCCTGATCAGAATCATCAGGTCCTCTGCCATTTTGAGAAGCTGCAGTGACTGAGGGACTGGCTGGCTAGTAGTAGGTTGGTGGCTACGGCCCTGCAAAGGGATCTTTTTGGGGGTAGATTTTGGCTTGGGCCGAGCTGGGTCAGTAGCCTTATATAGAGTCAATATGACCGGCGGCATTGTCATCGGTCTAATACTGACTTCAGATGTCAGTGGGGGTTCCGCTGAAGCTGGTGCCTGCAAAGTGGCTCCGGACCCAACTGTGTGAGGAACAAACGACATCTCAGCAGGAGGACGTTGATCCAGCTGCGTACTGGACTCCGAATGGGTCTCGGTAGAGGCCTGCAGCGGATCATCGTCTGTCGTCAGGGGCTGCGAAGGCACCTCACTGAGTTCAACTGTAACCTTGCTTTGAGTAGAGGTGGACTGTAGTCCGGAGTCATCAGAGAACCTAACTTTAGGAGGCCTATTCTTGTCTTTGTCAAAGTCAATAACTGCCTGAAAGACAGATGCCATTTCCCATTGCTGGAAAGACTGACTAAAATGCCTCATTACAATATCAGCTCTTCTTTTTATAGTTCGAGCATTAAGAACTGACACACTGGAATGTCGTGATCTGGGCCTAAACATGTTATGCAGAGAGAATGGAAGTATCGGTGTGGGATCTGCTTTCCACAACTGAGACAGTTATTAACTTTTTCTGACAACGGTTGAAGGGAAGAAAAGATTCCCCAATGGGGTACTTAGCTTTACACGGTTGTCTTCATTCTGGCAATGACCAACAGACGCACTCGCAAAAACTACTTCTGCTTCGGGCTCAACGGCAAGAAAGACTGATGTAATGGCGTTGGCTGACTCCCTTTACAGCCCTGATGACCTGACATCAGCCACACTCAAAGAACAAACGACGCAAGAGGGAAACCTTTACTCTGGTATTTGGGTCAGCCCAGCGCTACCCAGCAAGGATAACCCACAAGTGATGACTGCAACAGTGAAACAAGAAGAACATCCATGGGGACAGTGGATGCCAAGAACCCCCGGCATCTTAGAAACTCCACTGCTGAGGTCTCTTTCAGAGGAAAAAGAACTGAAAAGAAAGCTGTCAGAGAGTGGATCTTGGGAGGAGGCAGAATAGCTGTCACATAAGAGTTTGAATCCTTCACCCAAAAAAAACTGGTCTTGGTTAAGGTGTCAGAACTGATTTAGATTTAGAGTGAAACCAACACTGAGAAGAAGCAGCACTGTGAATTATAGGTCCTTCAGCAGAGCCTACTGAGAAGGAGCTTGAATGAAGAGGCCATCCAGGTAAGGAAAAATCTGATCACCATGAAGTCTGCAAAAGGTTATGATGGGGGCTATGCATTAGGTAAACACCCTCAGGCTGTGGAAAGACCAAATGGCAAAACAAAGAAATGATAATGTAAGGAAGACACAGACAGCCATAAAAAGCTTCCTGAAAACTGGGTGAATAGGAACATGGAGATAGGCATCCTTTAGGTCCAGAGAAACTAGAAAGTTCTGTGGTAGAAGCATAGGGAAAAGAGACTGAAGAGTCAACATTTTGAAAGAGGGAACTTTCAGATAAAGTTGAGGAAGGAGAGGTCTGAAATGGGATTCCAAGGATCATCCTTACTGGGAACCAAAACAGCCTGGAGAAGAAACTATTGCCCCTCTGACAAGGAAGCACTGGCTTAATAGTACCTTGAACCAAAAGGTCCTGAATAAGAGACACATAAATGAGGCAAGTGTCAAGGAGGAAGCTGAGGAATACCGCAAAACAGAGGAAGAAACTTCCACATCATGTTAGCCATTGTAAATTACAGATTGAATCAAAGGGTCTGTTATAACCTTTTTCCAAATGGGAAAGGACAGAGACAGTCTTTTAGAATATAATGGCCAAGGGAGGGAGGATGACAGTCGAATGGAAGCAGACTTGTCCTGAAAGGAAGACATCTGTCCCCTAGCATCATGACTTAGATGTTCAGAAATAAACTTTTTTGCTGGTTGTTTACAGTGTAAAAATGATTTTGGATGCTTACATATAAAGGGACTTGCTTTGGAATAATAGTTCCTTTGACGTTTAAGAACAGGTGACAGAAAAATAAAATCTGTTTATGGTCTTGCATGACCTCTCCCTCGTTTTTCAATGCTTTAAACAGCACCTGAACCAAACAAATTCTGGATATCCAGAGGAGAATCTCATTATTTCACCTTTAAATCCTAAAGAAGAGATTGAAGCCTAAGCAGGAATACCTTTTAATGACTGACCATGATGCAGCCACCCTAGATAAAGTAGCAGTAGCATCATAGCTACACTTGATTGAGTTTCCAACTACTTGTGAATCAGAACTAAACAAAAAAAGAGCTGAAATTTTTGTATCAGACTGACGTCAGCTGAACAAAATCAATATTTCTAATCATATGTGTCTGATAACTATGGCTCTAAAAAACAAGGTAGCAGAGGTAAACACCTTTTTGCCATATCTGTCCATAGCTCTGCTGTCCTTGTCAGACGCAATAGTTTTGGAAAAAGCAAACAACTTAGTGGACTTGCCAGCAGACAGAAATTACTGAAGAATCTGATGAGTGTTTTTTATACAAAAAGTTCTGAGCCTCAGGGACTTTATAAAATCCTGCTGGCATTTTAGCAGCAGGAGGCTGAGACTCAGGGACTTGAGAAGCAGATACAAAGGTATCCAAGACAGCTTCTAGAATAAGAGGCACTGCAGAAGCTCTAGGGGACTCAATCTGGAGGAGCTCAATAGTATCTCATTTGAACCTCAGACATCTGAGACCTCTCCCAATTTAAATGTTCCATCATTTTGAGAACAGTATACCCAAAGGAAGGTTTTTCATAGGACAATCAAGGGAAATAGTATCCTCCTCATCAGAACCCAAAGACAGAGGTATGAATCTGGGAAGAATAATAAAGACAAGAACTACTGATATTGTAAATCTTTTCAATTAATTCCGCATGATGTGGGATCTGAATGGTTTTATGATTATATAGTTGGGACAAAGCATTTTATCAACAATGAGGTCTATGTCCTTAGTACCTTAATGGAGATGGTATTAAAATGCAATTACGTATATTTTGAAGGGCAATATTATCATCAAAAATGTAGTGTGGCAATGGGAGCTGCCTGTGCCACAATTTCTTCTAATATTACGCTTGAATGGGAGAGGAAATTCATTATTGGCTCTGAATATGAGCAATTATGGAGTAACTATTGTCGTTTTTTTGGACGACATTTTTATTGCATGGACAGTGCCTGTGGAGAGAATCCCAGAGTTTATAGAGTATTGCAATAATACCACAGCATTCAATAAATTCACTTATGTATTTCAGAATGATATTATTCATTACTCCAGATGTTGAAATAAGGAAGGATTATAACAATAGGAAGTATATTAGTAACATTTACAGGAAACCTACTTATTCCAACTGTTTGTTACACTTCAGCAGTTGCCACCCCTATTTTCAAAAAAGAGGGTTGGCTAAGGTGCAGTATATGTCAGATTAGCCCGAATGATATCTGTGGATGATATCTTTGAAGCTGAAGGGAACAAACTAGCGGAGATGTTTATGGCAAGGGGTTATCCAAGTTCCTTGATTGCACAAATATTTGGTGAAGTTTCTGGCAAATGGCAAGAGGGATTTTATCAACTTATCCTTGGGGAACTTGTGGCCAAATTCAGAGGTTGGCCAATGATCACAACAACCAACAGCCGGTTCACTCAAAGGCTTTTGTTACTACCTATACCCCTGACCATATGGGTATTCATGATGTAATGAGGAATCGGCATGTCTTTGAGTGTTTCGAAGGGATTTCTGACTTCTTGGGGAAGGAACCTAAGATGGTCTATAGAAAAGGGAAATCTTTGAAGAATTTACTGGAGAGTGAGGCTGGCTGCAACTCTGGACTAGGTTTTAGAAGGAGAGGTACGGCAAAGTGTGGTGCTTGTCCTCAGTGTCCATTAATGTTGGAAGGTGATTCTATCCTGATTAACAACCAAGTAGTTAAATCCTATGTTTACTGTAATTGTAATACCAAGGGAATTGTATATATAGCAAAGTGTAAAAAATCCCCTGGGTTCTACATGGGAAAAACTCCGAGACGGTTTTTGAACAGGGTATATGAGCACACATTGGATATAAGTAATTTCAAAAAGACCGGTGCTTTGGCTAAACATGTGAGTCAATTTTTAGACCATGAGTTTTTGTGTTTTGCCGTTGAGCATGTCACCCAGAACCCAAGGGGGTGGACCTTGGAAAGATATTTTTGAATTTAAGGAATTGCTTTGGCAAATTAAACTGCAGGCATATTCATCCCCTGGGTTAAATGAAAGCTGCTCTATTAGTTGTGTTTTAAAGTTAAGGTCCTATATAGTGTAAGGATCATTACTACAATTTATATGTATAGTTGTATTTTATATTTAGTTGTTTCTGAATACAACTTTTTTATTGTATTTGCATTTTATTTGCACTTGCATTCAGTTTTAAAAGTAAGGGTATAATGTTTCTTTAAATGCACACAGTAGGTATGTCAGGTGGTGTGTGATTAGTGTTATTTAAATGTCTTAAATGGCGTGATTTACAGATTCTGATGAAGTCTTTTTGCTATAAGCTGACGAAAGTGCTTAATCTGTAAAATAAAGGATTTATTATTCGGTTCCAGACCTTTGATGTCCTTCTGTTTGACTT